>NW_015622961.1:1372478-1382528 GCF_000320785.1 Rhodotorula toruloides NP11
ACCTCCCTTCCTTTTCCCCCAGTCCCGCGCCCTCCCCGCTAATTCGCTCATTCTCTCGCACAGCCGCATCTCTGTCCTTCCCCTCGGATCGGGCGCGCTCGCTGGAAACCCATTCTGCGTCGACCGCGAACTGTTGAGGAACGAGCTTGGGTTCCAGACTATCGGCGGAAACTCGATGCAGGTGCGTCCTCGCTCTCTCCCTTGGCTTCCTCGCTCGACCTGGCTTGGAGCACAAACGAGACGAGTCGTAAGACACGGACGAGAAAGCTGACGGCTTTTGTGCCCGCTTGCAGTCGGTCGCCGACCGCGACTTTGTCGCCGAGTACGTCTTCGTCTGCTCGCTCCTCATGGTCCACATCTCGCGCTTCGCCGAGGACATCATCATCTACTCGTCGAGCGAGTTCAACTGGCTCGTCTGCGGCGATGCGTACAGGTGCGTTCCATCTACTCCCCTCTTCCCCGATATGACAGAGGTTGATGGTCGAGGCACCGCAGCACCGGTTCGTCCATCATGCCTCAGAAGAAGAACCCCGACGCCTGCGAATTGCTCCGCGGCAAATCAGGCCGCACGGTGGGCCAACTCGCGGGTTTCTTGACGACCCTCAAGGGCTTGCCGGCGACGTACAACAAGGACTTGCAGGAGAGCCAGGAACCGATGTTTGATGCGGCTGTCACGGTGGGCAAGAGCTTGAGGATCCTTCAGGGAGTCGTGTCGACGCTCAAGGTGCGTGTTCGGCTGCGGTCATCTTGTCGGTGCGGGCGGGGCTCTTCGAGCGGAAGGCGGGTCCTGCTAGCCGTGCAACTGGCCGTTAGCTGACATGGGGCTTACACTCTCGCGCAGATCTTCCCGGAGAACATGAAGAAGAGCTTGACGCCCGACATGCTCGCGACCGACCTCGCCGAGTACCTCGTTCGCCGCGGCGTGCGTCCCCTTCTTCCTCCTCCCGCTCGCTCTCAGCTCACAACCTCTTCTCGTACCGCGCAGATCCCCTTCCGCGAGACGCACCACATCTCAGGCTCATGCATCCGTCTCTCGGAGCAACGCGGCGTCCCTCTCTCCGCCCTCTCCCTCGAAGACTTCAAGTCCGTCTCGCCCCACTTTGGCGACGACGTTCACGAGGTGTTCAATTTCGAGACGAGCGTCGAGAGGAGGGACGCCAAGGGCGGGACGAGTAGGAGGGCCGTGTTGGAGCAGGTTGAGGCGCTCAAGAGCAAGTTGGTCGCGAGTGCGAAGTAGGCGCGCGGATGTGGGGGTGTCCATAGAAAGAGGTGAAAAGGCGTTGTATGGAGCTCGTTGATGCGCTGTACGGGGAGAGTAGAGGGAGAACGTGAGCGAAGTTGACGGGGTCGACCTTCCCAAAGAGCGATCTCGAGTCTCGCTCGCTCGCTCATCGCTCTATTCGCAGGGCCGTGAATACAGAGTGATATCAAGAGAGCCTCTACGGACAACGCGAGGGGAACGAGAGAGCCTAGTGATCGCCTACGTGGTGGCCGGATCCCCCCTGCGAGTGTCCAGGCGGCGCCGGAAGCTGGAGCTGGTTTCGGTGAGTGCTGATGCGGTGCGGGATGTATTGCTGCGCGGGAAGAGAGGTATCAGCACGGGTTCTCGGCCAGCGGAGGTAGAAAGGATCAAAATCGCAAAAGTCCCGCTTCGAAGCGGACCTCAGGTCTCGAGGAATGGCACGGCGAGAAGGGAAGGAACGTACCGCCACAAAGCGTGCAATGGCTTGACTGTACCTGCGCCACTCGTCGAAGAATTTATGCAGGTCGTGCTCGTGCTCGTGCTTGAAGTGGAAGTCGGCGGCCGCAGCCCACGGCGGGAAGGGGTTGGAGGTGACGATGTTGTAGACGGCGTTGAGGAACTCTTGCTCGTCCATCCGGTACTGGTGGACCTCGGACCTCGGCAGGTGACCGCCGCGGGCGAGGTCATGGAGAGCGCGTCGCCAGAAGTTGATGCTGAAATCGGACGACTGGAGCTCGTTGTAAGCGAGCTGCGTCCTGATGATGAGACCCATCATGTGCACGTCGAATGTGGCGAGAGGGATGTGTGTGAAGTCGTCCCCGTGAGCCAGCGGGTTCGCCGCAACGATCGTCACGAAGTAATCGAGGAGGGTCGCGGCGGCCGTCTTGATGGGGACCATGACATGGTCCATGCCTGCGCCTGCTTCAAGCAGCATTTTGGGCTCGACATCGGGCCGCGTGTGTTGGAAGCGCAGGTGAAGTTGCCATGGTTGAGGTCTACAAGTCGAGTCTCAGCGACAGCTCGTGCAGCGACGCATCCTTCACCTTACACTGTTCCATATCCAATGCTGTGCCAGTCAGGGGCATACAGCATGTAGCTGGCGGAGCCCTCTGAGCCTTGAGAGGGGAGGTAAGCGCCGGGCAAGGAGGGTCGGACCGCGTCAACGTCGTCGGGGTGGATCCAGATCTCGATGACCTGCGACGGGGTGTCAGCACGTACCGACTTCGAGCGGGAGCGAGTGCGCACACGCACCATATTACGGAGCTCCTCCTTGCGAAACGCAATCTCGTCGTACACGAACAGGCCAGCAGGCGTATCCGACGTCCAGATCTCGGTCAAGAGCGCCGCCTCGCCTGCGGATGCAGCCGTCAGTTCAGCAAGCCGCCGGAAGCAACCACCCACACACCTTCGATAGCGTAGCGGATGCGATGCTGGCTGAACGTCTTGGCGATGACCCAGATGGGTCCGAGAATCTTGCAGTAGTGTAGCTCAGGTGAGCTTGCTTGAGGAACAAACTGCGCCATGAGTGACCAGTAGCTGAAGGCAGGAGGAGAGGAAGGGCGACAAAGCCAGCGGCGAGCCTCCTCGAGGCCGGAAAATCCGCGGAGGGCTTCGAGGCAACAAAGCTCAAGCGCTATGGTAATCAGCAGGGAGCGAAGGTCACCTCGTAGGCAGAAGCAGACTTGCCCAAGCCGCGAGCCGCGAGCGCAAGCTTGACCTTCGCAAGCAACAGTCTCGCAACTCTCGCCGCTCGGCGTTCAATTAGATGGTGTCATAGTGGGCACAGCATCCTTCTCCTGCACCGCGACACCTCCCAGACCCTTAGCGCCCGACCAACTCTTCACGACGGAGCATCAAGAGAGAGTTTGCCGCGAGGGGGGAGGCGCGAGGATTGATAGAGCCCAGCTCATGCATTGTCAGCTTGGCGATGTTCTGCGGAAGTTGAGAACACCAAGTCAGCGGTGCGAAGGAGAAGGGGAGCTTCCGGGTGGAGAAAAGGCTTCACCTGCCCGACGACGCACCTACAAGAATGTGCTTGAGGAATTCGGAGTACTTCTGCCAGGCCTCCTCAACTTCCGTCTCCGTACCGAGATGGCCGCCCTTGCGATCCTCCTCTGCCGCCCAGAGGACGAATTCTGGCCAGCCAAGGATCGTCTCGAGTTCCCAAGCGAGTTTTGCATAGTCGCCATGTGGGAAACGATGCGTTTGGTGAGAGGTACAGGTCGACCAACGACCGAGGCTGAAGGCGGCGCGCTGCGCCGGCGGAATTGAAGCGGCTGTCCTGAGGATGAGCCCCATCAGGTGGATCGCATCCTTGTTGAGTATACCAGCAAAGCCGCGCCACCGTTTGAGCGGGTCAGCAGCGACGATGGTGGCGCAGTAGTCGACGAGTTGGTCGGCGGCGCTGCGAATCGGTAGTCGCATGACTCGCGTCGAGTGTCCCGGCCCGTAGAGCGTACGCTGAATCGTGTCTGGGGCAGCTTGGCGGAGGTTCAAGCGAATCGGGAATGAGTCGGCGCTGTTCGGAGGCGAGTCGAAAGATCAGCCTCAGACCTCTATTGTCCATGAGTTTCAACGCACTCGCCACTCGCAGCCATCTGGGACCATCTGTGCGCATACCCGTAGAAGACCGATGTATCTTGGCCGTCCCAGTGGACGATTGGGAAGATCGGGCGCAGTTTGTGCGAATCCGACGGGTCAACCCAGATGTCGATAATCTGTGCAAAACGTCAGCGATTAGCAACCCTGACAACCTCGCAACACGACTCACCATGTTGCTGATTGGAGTCTGGGTCGCGAGCATCTCGTGCAAGACTTGCAGTTTGCTCAAGTTCACCGATGTGTACAGCTCGATCAAGAGCGCCGCCTTGCCTGCATCACGCAAGAGAGTCAGCGCACGACATCGCATCTGTTGCAAGAGGATGTGCGCACCTTCAATCGCGAAGCGCACGCCCTTGGACTCGAGAGCGGCCGAGATGGCGGAGACAGGACCGAGGATCTCCGAGTACGGCATGCTGTTGCGCGACACGGGCGCAAACTGCGCCATGGCGAGCGGACGAGCGTGCTCGTAGTGGACGAGGATAGGCGCTGACAGCGCTGGAGGAGGAGAAGCGTCGGAGAGTCCGCGGAATCCATGCAGCGTTCGGGAAGACCTGGTCAGCCGATAGCGGTGGTCTGCGATCTGCCGCGTGCCCGTGTCGACCTTCCGCGCAGCCGCGCCAGCGCAACGGCGCAGGTTGGCAGAGCCGGGGAGGAGGAGGAGGAGCGGAGTGAGGAGCGCAGATCTCTGAGCAAGTCTGGTCGGTCGAATGTGCAGCGGAGTGGAGCTCCAGAGCTCCGTGCTGCACGCGAAGCGCAGTCTCAAAGCAACGCTGGCATGAGCAGGCGGGGACGAGGAGGAGGAACTCGCGAACTTGCAGACATCCACCTCGACCAACTCGCCGCTCTCGCTACGCCGCTGCTTTGACCACTTTGCTGAGATTCGTCCGCTCGTTGGACACGTTTGTCAAACAGAGAACGCGCGGACCGAAGCGGTGAGTGCGCTCCTCTCCGCCCAAACATCCTCGCGACTCGGAACTGATGAGGGAATCGGCTTCACAGCGCGCGCGAGCAGCCGAGGTTGCGACAGTCGGCGCATGCAGTCAGCCCTCGACCTTCTGTCGGCGGCAGCGCTCCTCGACTCGCCGGCAGAGCCGCCGTCCACCCTCTCGACAGCTCCTGCCGCACCGCCTCCGGCCGCTGAAGCGACCGCAGCCCAAACAGCCACGCCCATCCTCGCCAGCGCCCAAGAGCAGCCTCATTACGCCGGCACCGGCGGCGCGCAGGAGCTTGGAGACATCGCGAGGGCGGTGATGGGCTTCCAGGGAGTGGGAACCGTGACTGCGGGCGGGCAGGGGAGGCAGCGGGTGCCGAGCAGCAGTGGGACGACGGGTCTGTTCGCCCAAAAGGCCCAGCCGAGCACGACGCAAGCCGCTGTGCTCCCGCCTCTCCCCTCTACCGCCGTCACGCTGCCGCCCCTTTCGGCTGCACCTCTCGCCGCGCAGACAGCGGCGCCTTCGCACGGTCACGGCACACGGCGTCAAGCACGGGAACAGCGCGCACAGGAGCAGCAGCAGCAAGCCCTCAAGTTCTACACGACCTCGACGGGTTCAGCGCAACTCGCTCCGATTGCAGCTCAAGCCGCGACAGCTCTGCCCTCTCTCCCGACGCTCCCGCTTCCGACACTCCCACCTTTGCCCGGTCATACTATGGCGTCGACTCTAGCGACACCACCAGCTCCACGTCCGCCCCCTCCTCCTTACGCCGTCCCTCCCGAGTCCGGCCTGATACGCTGCGTCTGCCCATACACAATCGACGACGGCTTCACCATCCAGTGCGACATCTGCAACGTCTGGCAGCATGCCGCCTGCGTCGGAATCCCCTCTCCCGCCGACGTTCCCGAGGAGTATCGCTGCGAACGGTGCGACCCGATTGGCGCGAGGGAGCGAGGCGTGGACGGGCGATTAGCCGAGGTCGGCATGCGGGTGCGGATACGGGAGATGGAGCGAGTTCAGGAGCAGATTCGGCGGGCAGAGGTTCTGCAGGCGCAGCAGCACAAGGAGAAGGCGGAGCGCGAGGCGCGTGAGGAGAGCCAGCGGGTCATGGCGGTGGAGAGGGCGCGGATGGTTGCGGCGCAGATGGGAGACGTTGACGCTGCACACGAGCCGCTCGCCACGCCGAAGCAGCGCCCTCGCGCGACGAAGCCGCGCAGGAGCGGTGGAAGCGCAGGACCTGCATCGATGCAGGTCGACGAGCCGTCGACCGAGCCAGGCGAGACGGAGCCCGCGGTCGAGACTGCAGCCACGCCGGCGCCTGCCGACCCATCCTCGACTGTTATTGCTGGAGGACCGGTTCCTTCGACTCCGCATCTCACGCCTCGCGATCCTACCCCGCCTCCTCACACTTCTGCCTCTGTCGAGCCAACGCGATCAGTCAGTGTCGAGGAAGACGCCGCATCACCCGCTCCAGGTCCATCCGCTCCGCCAAAGCCACCAGTCGCCATCGGTCGCAAAAGACGAGTCGCCAAGCAACCAAAAGGTCGAACCGCCTCGTCAACAGGTGACGGAGCGCAAGGCGACGACAGCGGAACCTACGCAGGCCAGGCGACTGAGCCGTCGGACGGTGGATTGCGTCTCTCCTCTCTCCGCGAGCGGGACCGCAGCGGGCGACATGCCTCGATGTCGGCGTCTGCAGCGGAGGACTCGGCGGCATCCTCTTCGGAAGATGAGCGTCCGCCAACGGCGAGTTCGTCGCGAGTCGAACGCCTTGAACGGATGGATCGGAGCGAGCGGGCTGTCGAGGACGACCGGTACGAGTCGTGGCGGTACGAGTTCACGCCTATCGGCTCGAATCTGTTCCCCGACGCGACTGTCCTCCAGCATCTCGACGAGATTCTCTCAGCACCTCCAGCTTCACCCCTCGACGAGATCGACGGAGCGACGCAGCCCGTGCTACAAAGGTTGCGCGAGCGGCAGGATGCGACAAGGGGTACGGTTGGAGGGCGGACCGGCGCGAAGGTCGTGGAGGCGCTCTACGACTTGCAGCCTGCCTACGTCTCGATGCCCTCACTTCCGCCTCATCAGCCGGTCGCCGTCAAAGCGCTCTCGCAGGCGGCGACTTCGCTCTCGGCTCCACCGATCCAGAGCGCCTACATCCCCTCGCCATACTCCTCGAGCTTGCACGCATCGTCGGCTGCAGCACAGGCTCTCTGCCCATATCCTCGGCCCACGACCTACGGTCTCTTCGCTTCCGCTCCGATCACAGCCGGCTCGTTCATCCTGCCGTACAGAGGCGAAGTCTGCGACCTCGAAACCTACCGTGCCGACCCGATAAACCAGTACGAGCTTCTCGGCGCGCCGAAGGGGGCCGTCCGCGCGCTGCCGCACCCGTGGAGCGTTGTCATCGACGCAAGGACGTGGGGAAACGAGGCGAGGTTTGCGAGGAGCGGCTGCAGGCCGACTGCTGTCCTGCGAGTCGTCAAGGTGGACGGCGGCAGCGGGAACGGCCCAAGACGGGGCGCGAAGCGATCCGGCTCACCGCGCTCTCGGTCGCGCTCGACCACGCCGTTCTTCCCCGCCCAGCCTCATCCGCCGAACAACACGATGTCCAAACCTCAGTGGCTCGCACAGCACCCAGAGCATCCCGTCACCGCGACCTTCCATCTCGCCGTCTTTGCGATCACCGACATTCCGAAACGCGGCGAGATTGTCCTGTCGTGGGACTGGGACGACGGGCATCTCGTCCACCTTCTTCCTTCCCTCCTGACCCTGCCGTCGCCCTTGCCCACGCCTTCGCTCCTCCCCCTCCTCGCCTCGCACCCAGAAGCAGCTGCTCGTCTTTCACGGTCGATGGCCCTCGTCGCGGACGCATTGCTCGCTCCTTCGTCCTCTTCGCTCGGCGGCGGTTGCGCCTGCGACCGGAAGCGCGATTGCGCGCTCTGGTGGCTCGCTAGAGCGGGTACCGCGTCATGCTTCTCGCTCACGGCGAAAGGCGGCGGCGGAAGGAGCACGGACGAGGTTGCGGAAGCGTTCCTCAATTCGTTTGCGATTGGGAGGGACAAGGAGAACATGGGCTTCGGAGCTGAGACGCACGGCAAGAAGAAAGGGGGAGGTGTGCAGGCGCGGCTCGTCGACCTCGGCGCGCTCGTCGGGCTCGAACGAGGCTGGATCGTCAACGAGCCGACCATGCATAGTCAGGGCCCCAACGCCGTCGGATTCGACGAGCTCGAGGTCAAGCCGCAGCTTGGTGACGCGACTTCTGACGACGACGCGCACGATGACGACTTCGAGAAGAACGCGATGGACGTCGACGAAGCCAACTCGGGCACGGATCGAGATGGACTGCGAGCACCTGGTGGGTCTTCCGATCTCAAATCCCAAGTCTCCACACGTACTGACAAGCTGGCCTGCCAGACCGCACCCATCTCGGCATCTCGCCATCTTCAGCCCTCACTTCGCTTCCGTCCCTTCCGTCCGCGGACGCCTCGTCCCCGGTGATTCGACCCGCCAACAGTCGCAGGAGTCCGCGACGCGACACACGCGTTGGTAGCGGCAGCGATACGGACGATTCGGATCTCACGGAGCCGTTGTCGAACCTGTCGGCGCAGGAAGACGACGAGGACGAGGACGATCTGTCCGAGCCAGACGAGTCGGTGCTGTCTCCGCCGCTTCCATCCAGGCTCCAGGTGCTCGCTCGCTCGCCGCCGCCACCACCGAAGAAGGGCGCAGTCAAGCTTAGCAAGAAGAAGCGCCAGGACTCTCAGGATTCGGACAGTCCTCTCAGCGACTTGGACGACGCGTCGGCCGGGCGTGCGGACCGCAAGATGCAGACGACGCCAGCAAAGAAGAAGCGCAAGACGGCTCGGTTCTATTCGTCGTCGTCGTCGTCGTCGTCGTCCGGCGAAGACGAGACTCGGCATGCCCAGGAAACGCTCAAGATGAAGCAAGATGGTGGCTCGTCGGCCTCTACTTCGACCGATCAGATCGCCGTGGGTACACAAGCGGACGCTCCAGAGTCGTCGAGCCTACCGACGGCGAACTCGAGTCGAGCCAAGCCGAAGATCGAGGTCAAGGTGGTCACCAAAACCGTGACCGTGCCAATCGACCAAGTGCCGAAGAATCGGCAAGCCTCGACGACGAAGAAGCGACCGCAAGTCGATTCTGCGGGATCGCTGGGCAGCCTCAAGATCCGCAAGCTCAAGGACAAGAAGACGGTACCGCGGATCCAGGACGAGTCGGATGGAGATGACGCCGAACCCGCTAGCCCCGTCGTGGCTTCTCCGACCACACTGAACAGCTTCGTTCAATCACTCCGTGCGAGCGAAGCGGCGGAACAAGCGGGCGAAGCTGTTGCGGCTCGGCGCCTGGAAAGCGACTTGAGCATAGCGGAGGGGGCTTCCGGTACGTTGCCGCTCTCTCGCCCTCGTTCTCCCTCTCTGACGAGACATCGAGCAGCATCGAACGCTTCAATCTCACCTGCTGTCAAAGACCCGACGCCGCCTCCGCCTGAACCGCCGAAGCCAGCTCCAGCTCCAGCTCCAGCACGCCTTTCTCTCGCGGCTTATCGACAACGCCAGATGCAAGCGCGAGTCCCACCGCCGCCTCCGCCGCCACTTGCGTCCGTTTCGATCCCGCCGCCGATGCCGTCTACGACTGCGCCTGCGGCCAACTCGCGAAACCCGCTTGCTGGCGTGAGCCCCGCACAACTCGAAGCGCTCGCCAGCGTTCTCGCTGCGTCCTCGTCGCCGGCGTCCTTAGAGGCAACGCTTGCACCGATCACGCCGTCACCTGCGGCGTTTGCTCTCAGCTTGCCGTCCGAAACTCCTCCTCTTCGCCCTGTCGCCGCGCTGTCGCCGCCTCTGCCGCCTCAGTCTTCTCTACCCATGACGCAGCGCGTCGCGACTGCAGCTCCTAGCTTCGCAGAATCGACTTTGCCCGCCACGACTGCGCGCGAAGTCGCCGAGTCGGAAGCGGGAACGCCGCCTCTTCCCCCGGCTCGCGATGTCGCCCCAGTGCCGGACCCTGAGCCTCTGCCTGCGGCGAGATTCAGCGCTGCGGACATCCTCAAAAGCATTGGCGATTACTTCGGCACCTCTTCGGGTTCTACGAACTCGTCGAAGCGGGGAACGCCAGTCGCGCAGGTTACGTCTCTCGCGGCCGCACCTTCGACTCGATCGGAGACGCGCGAGGCTGAAGAACACGCGTCCGAGCCTTCTCTGACGGCCGCAAGACCGGCGCCTTCCTCGACTCCTCCCATCCGCCCACAGCCAC
>NW_015622961.1:1382542-1428357 GCF_000320785.1 Rhodotorula toruloides NP11
CGGATGCGCCTTCGTCGTCTTTGCAGCGCCTGCCGCCTGCCTTGATCTCTCTCAGCGGCGCCGCACTCGGATTGGAAGCGGGCGCAGCCGCACCCGTCACGTCGTCGAGTTCGGCGCCCGTGTCTGGAACGAGCGCGCCTGCGGTACCCTCAACTTCGTCACCGATGCCAGGCTTCCGCCCCATCTCGGCGCAAAGCTCTTCGGCAGCCTCCCAGTCGAGTTCCGCGTTCATCCGTCCAGCAGCATCCGCCTTCCCGAAGCCGCGATTGCTCAGCACCTCGCCCGCAACAGGCTTCGGCCGAGCGCCTCTGCCCCCGGCCTCGACTGCGAGACCGACATCAGTGTCTCCCGCTCTCGTGGGGCATGCCCCGCTGTACGCCGGATCGGGCTCGCGTCCGTCGCCGCCTGTCAGGCCTGCTGAACTCGATCCATCAATTCCTACTGCACCGAAAGCGATGCAGGCAGGCCTCACGACGCCTGCGCATCCCAGCCGATCCGGTGCGCCCGCGACACCCGGAACAACAGCGTCGGCGGCTGGCACGCCGAGCAGGTCCGGATGGCCTGGCTCGACGCCTGCCGGGCGAGGTCGCGGGGGCTTCCACGGTGCGTTAGCACGCCGACTTCAGCTCTGCACGTCTCAAGCGAGAACTCCGCTGACCCGGCAACTCTGTTGGCAGGACCGCGCAATCCGAATATGCAACTAAGTGGCGGACATGGGACGCCTCGCGGTCGCGGCGGTGGAGGCTGGGGCTGGCGTGGTCGAGGCGGTGGGCGCGGCGGGAGTGCAGGACGAGGCGGAGGTGCTGTCTGAGCGAATCGCTGTGTTGTAGCTTGTTTCCCTCTACGTAACGATCTCGTCTAGCCTTCTCGCTTAACGAACCTTACAAGCTACAAGGAGGAGAGCGCTAACACCAGGCTACAGTAACGATCAATGGGCATGATAAAGCAAAGCTAGTGAGGAGGGTGAGATGTCGGATTAGAAGCCGCGCTGAGGAGCAACGCCGATGCGGTTCTGCTTGAAGTCCTGTTTACACGAGTAAAAGCGATTCAGTACAGTTAGTATGACGAGCTCGTCGTTCGACGCACCAGAATGAAGTAGTTCGACTGGTGCAGGAAGAAAAGACATATCAGCTGTGCTGCCCAGCCAAAGTACATTTGTTCGGCGAGCTCACCTTGAAAAAGACGTCGCCAACGATGAATGCGTTACCGACGCCGAGGTTCTGGCCGAGGAGCGCGCCAATACAGCGACTGGAGTTTCCCGGAAGCGTGCCCAGGTTGAAGTCTGCACGCTTGAATGGCGTCAATACGGGCTAGTGCATGCAGTAAACGTGCACTGTACTCGCCTTGTGCTGCGATGGGGTAGACTTTTGTCGCCGCGCGCGTGAAGGCAAGACCGACAGCCGGCGGAGAGGCGCAATCCTGCGTTCCGAAGCCGGATCAGCATGCAGGCGTGCCATAGCTTGCGAGACTACGCACGTAGCTCCAGTAGGTCGAGTTGATGGCTTGCGCGCTTGGGACATATGACCAGAATTCGGCGGCATAGGCCGGAGGAGCCTGACGGAGAAGCGACGTCAGCTTCAGGCAATCGCTGAGTGACCAGGAGTTGCGACGCACGATGATGGTGGGCGTTGTAGAGTCGAAGATCATCGGGACGCGGTCGTAAAGAGCCGGCTGTCCGCTCAGAGTCGGTACGCCTGCAAGTCGACGACAGCGTCAGCGGGCGAGTGCGCCTGACAGGGTATCATGCGCACCTTGCGAGATCTGGATGTAGTCTAGGAACTGCGAGTTGGGCGAGTAACCCACGGCGTAGTAGTCCGGAGAGCCAGCAAGCCTTGCGCGATTGTAACCACCCACAACGAGCTCGCTCTTGCCGGGCAGACGGGAAAGCGAGAGCCCGAAGACGGGTTGAGCGCCTTGGTGGTATGCGGTGAAGGGGAAAGAGTACGAGTAGGCGGCTGAGAGGGCGCGATAGGCCAAGCCCATCCTGTTCGTGGGAAGGTCAAGTCAGCTTCCGGGCGCAGCGCGACACCAACACGATCTTGGACGTACACTCTGCAGGCATAAAAGATCAGTAGCTGTCATTGGAGGGAAGCGAGCAAGCTAATGGGACTCACCCATCGGTTATCCTTCCCCCAATCGCGCTCGGCAAGCTGTCCATCGCAACGACATCCTGTTGGGTCACCGTCAATCCAGCAGCGGTGACCGTGTCTTGAAGGAGGGTTCTGTTGTGCTATATCAGCCCTATCCTTGACGCCGGCAGCGATGAACCTGAGCGCACCCAGTTGCCTGCGAACCGTCAGTGAAGTAGGTGTAGACGGTTTTGTTCGTCGACTTGGCCGTTGCATCGGCGGATGGGCGATAATCGAGACGCTTTTTGCCGCGGCAGGTCAGAGAGTTGCATATATATGAGGGAACGAGAAGGTCGGAGGACGAGGTATCGAAGAAGAGGCGGAAGGACTGCGGCGGAGTACCAATCTGCACGGTACCGTACCAGACTGCGAAAGGGATCGAGATCAGCGCCGGACGTAAGGTAAAGGGGAGCGAGACGAACGTGGAGTGGCGCCGCCGTAGTACGTGAGCGCCTCCTGGCCGCGCTTCGCGAGCATCGCCGTCCCATTCGCAGCGAGAGCCTTGTTCTGGCTTATGATGGCGGCGTTCTACAGAGAAGAGCGTCAGCTCATAGCAGGTCTAGCCTGAGAAGCGTCTCGTACCTGCGCATACTTGCTGCATCGTCGAAAGGAAGGTGTTAGCTCCTCAGCGCCAACAATGGAGTTCGCCAGCTCACCTCATCGCGCCTTGCCTGTAGCTCTCGAGAACGTCGAACGCAATGGAGCCGTCGGCGGATTGCAGACCGTCGTCTCGCCTGCGTCGCAAGCAAGTGTCAGTTTGCCGAAGCAGCCCGTCAGACTGGAAGAGGACACACCGCTCGAGAGCCAGCGAGAGCGGGCGTTCGCGTCCACGAGCGCGGAGCGAGTCTCCGCCAGCGACGACGGACTGGACGGCGAAGAGGGCGAGAAGGAGCACAGCGGCGGCGGTTCGCATGCTGCAAGGACTGTCGAAGGAGTGACTGTAAAGAGCGTGTAGGGGTCTGACCAGAAGATACAAGGAGAAGAGCGAGAAGTCGCCGTGAACAAGTGAACGAGCGGGACAAGGGGAGCCAGACGGAGAAGCGAGGCGGTCGCTTGTCTCTCGGCGAACGGAACAGCGGCCAATGTGATCGAACCCTCAGCGTCCGGGTGCGCAGCCGCAGACTCAGCGCGTGCGATCGCTCTGCTGTGGAAGTCCGGAGACTTGCCCCGAGGCAACAGGACATCGCCCGAATCCCGGGCTAAGCAGGCATGGTAGCGGGACGAACAATGCAGGCAGGAGATAGCCGCGCGAGTTGGCGCGAGGGTGCTTCGAAACAAGCACGCGAGAAGGGAGATCAGCCAGCTCAAAGTGCGCACTGATGAAAAGAGATGAAGTGGGCAGCGTCGCCCTGGCGCAGCGTCGACGCCTTCTGCAAGCGGTGAAGGCGACAACAAGGTTGGCGAGTGCCTCGCGAGGGAGCCGTCGCTGCCAGGCTGGCGGGAAGAGGGCGGAGGGGAAGACAGGTCCCAACTTGCCCAACTTGGCGAAATGCTCGAGGGCTCGCTTTCAACTCCTTCCGCGAAGACCATCTTGCAGGCAATAAGCAGACGAGCTACGGTACACAGCACTGGCATTTACAGTACGCTGGAAGGCGAACCTGAAGCTGCGCAGAAGGAAAGGACAGGCTAGTCGCCGGCAGTGGTTCCCTCCTCCCTCCTACGCACACGAAAGCCGTCGTGAGCATGCTTGAGCATCTGGAAGCCTTGCCGCTGACAGTGGTCGAGGAAGGGTTGGCCGCCGTGAAGCGTGTGTGAAGATGCGGCAAAGACGAGGTCGGCTGGGAGAGCTGGCGTTGCGCCCGTTCCTTCGGTCAAACGCTCGTGAAGCTCGTCTCGCGGATGAAACGGTCGACAGGCGGCCTGCGGCGAAGGACTGTCTTCACGGGCGAGGAAGACGTGAGGGCGAGCGTTACCGCCTTGTTGGGTCTGCACAGTCGCTAGCCGTGAAGGCGAAGATGGCTGAGCCTCGCCGCTGACACGCGTGATGGTGGAAGCACGTGGGCCAGCGCCAGCAGCTGAAGGCGGATGAAGCAGGTACAGCTCGACGGCGATGTCGGAGTCCATGGTCGACGTGCGGCTGTGCCCGGATCGGGCGCTGGCACGCGAGAGAGGCGAGTCTTCAGGGATCGCACTCAAGGCTTGAAGGGTATCGAAGGAGCGGAACGTCGACCTGCGAGTAGGCGTGACAGGTGGTGCAGCGTTGCTGGGTCCTGCGGGGGTCGCAGGAACAATATGCATGAGCGGTGGGCTCGAAGCTGTGTACGTTACTGCGTTTCTTGGCGAGTTCTGAGCGGTCAGCAGCGAAGCTTCGCCGCGATGCGAGGCAAGGATCGCTCTTTTGTCGTCGAGGTCGCGTTGGTCGAGGACGGAGAAGCGGTAAGGCGCGGCGTTGACCATCGTGCCGGCTCCGAGACACGCTTTTATCCACTGCTCGTCGTGCACTTCAAAGCCGAGGACCCTGAGCCTGTTTGCGGCGCGAGACGTCCTCATCAGTTTGAGGCGAGGGAGCCGAACGATGGTGGGCACACCTGTCGACCAGCTCGTCCGTCTGCCCGTGTGCGCCGATCCAGTAGTCGATAGCAGGCTCAGGATCGTCTTCGCGGACCATCTCGTGCTTGGCGAGCTGACCACCGCGCTCCGTCCAGGTGAGGCGAGTCTCGAGGGACACCGTCGGCGCTAGGAAGGCTGTAAGCGAGGCGAACATGCTGGCAGACGGTTCTGAGTGTGTGTAGCAGCAGTCAAGGCCCTCGACTAGCAGGCTGAGCGAACGAAGGGGAGCGGGCGACTTCGAGGAGGGCAAGAGCGACAGGAGCGTCGAGTACGCCTCCGCCTCGCACAGCTCCTGACCGTAGACGCTGGAGAGTGTCCTGCTTGTTCACTGCATCCCCCGGCGGACTCGTAGCTCCCGACAACCCGCCCATCGTGCTCGCACCTCCCCGCCGCTCGCTCCCCACATCCACCGTCTCTTCTTCCCTTTCTCTCCCTCGCAACTCGCTCGTAGATCCACAGCAGCAGTAGAATGGTGACAGTGCTCATCCTGGGAGGCTTGGGTGAGTCCAGCGAGGCGCTGTCATGCTCTCTGACCTGACCTTCTCCTCCTCAGCGAACGACAACGCTCGTCACCTCCTGCCCTACCTCGTCTCTCTTCCGCCGACCGAACGTCCTGCCATTATTCGCGTGGTCGACAAGCCTCTGGTGATCCCCGCCGCGAACGCGTACACGGCTTACGTCGACACGGCCTGTCGGGAGGCGTTCAAGAAGGGCACGCAGGAGGGAATAGTGGAATATGTCCAGGGAACCCTATTGACGGAAGGTGGGTGCTCTCTTGGAACTGGCCGATGCTCGAGACTGTGGCAGCCGGGCAGTACTCGAGCTCACGCTCTCGCTTCTTCGTCGCAGCCATGAGAACAAAGGCCTTCACGCTTCCCGACAAGCACGGCGGCGGCGGGAAGAGCTTCGACTGGGTCTTTGACTTCACGGGGGAAATCTCGTTCGAAGCGCCTGAGGCGGTGCGTGGCGAGCGCTCGATTACTCGAGACTGCTCCCGCTAAACTGTCGCGCTTCTCAGGTCCATGTTGAGCGGACGCTCCAGCTCGCGCTGCTGCTGGGTGCCGCGGCCGTCAAGCACAAGGTTGGCGCCTACGTTCGTGGCATACCCTGCTTCTACCGCCTGCGGGACGACAGGACGGGCAAGGTCGGCGACGAGGGAACAGTGTCCGAGCCTTGGGGAACCATGGCGAGTTGGCATCACGAAGCGGCGCGGGGGCTAGCGAAACTGGAAGGGTGCGTGGAGCCTCTCATTGCCTCGCGACTGCTTGCTGACGTTTTCTGATCGCCAGGCTCAACCTCGTTCTTGTGCGACGAGCGGTCATGTACGGGCCGTTCACCGTGACCGGGCTCACTCCAAGAGTACTGTACGTACTCTCCTTTTGCATCGCCTGCTCACTCCAGTGATGCTGAACGTGCGGAGATGCGCGCAGTATTGGCGAAGTCTACAAGTTCGAGGGCGATAAGCTCGAGTTCCTGTGCGTCCGCAGCCTCTCTCTACCTCATACCGGCTGACTTGCCGTGAATTCCGCAGCTGGGCAGACTCGCTCGCTCAAAGCACGATCCATGCCGCCGACTATGCTGCGGCACTCGTCAAGTCTGCCTCCTGGGCGCAATCCCTCGGCTCGCGCTCCGCCATCCTCGCTGCCCATACCGAAGACCTTCCCTCGACCCTCTCCTCTGACGCACCGATCTCGTCTCTCCTCTCCCACTCGCCTCCTCCAGCGAAGAAGGTCGATGAAGTCTCGGCTGCGGTCTTTTGCGCTGTCGATGACTGTGAGACGACGCAGAAAGAGATTGCAAGCATCATCCAAGAGGTGGTCGGTGTCAAGAGCGGTTTCCACGGCAGCGTGATCTCCGGTTTCGCCAAGCTGAACCTGGGCGACGTTGTCGAGGACGCGAACGACAAGGTGAGCAACTCCTCCTTCCACAATCTGCCTCTCTACTGACTCTTTGTTCTGCGTCTTCGACAGCACCTCGAAGGGTGGTCCGCCCTGCTTCAAGCGTCCGACCCGCCCATCTCGACTACGATCCCCATCTCCCCGTCCGTCCCCGCCGACGTTCTCGCACCCCACCCTATCGCCTTCAGCAACGCCGCGCTCAAGAAGCACACGGGCTGGGCGCCCAAGTATCGGCTGAACAAGGAGATTGTGCGGGAAACGGTCGAGGGCTTCAAGCGCGAAGGCAATTGGCCCAACGCAAAGCCGCGGTCCGTCTCGCAGCCTCCTCTACCTGTCTACTAGCTCGTACTGATTCTCTCGATACCGTCACGCAACAGGAAGAAATGAGCGGCGAGCAAGCGGAGTTGAGTCGGAGGTTGAGAAGGTTGGGTAAAGGAGAAGCAAGGTTGATTCGTCTTCGCATGGGTCGCTCTGCATGTTTATCGCAACGTTCGCGTCTATCTCGAATCCACTTTGGAGAGGCCAGGCGGCGTTCGTCTCGCTGGGGAGGTCGCTTCCAGCCTGCACGTGACCGATTTGACATCCCCTTCCTCCTCCGCCGCTCGATGACGCTTCCCCTTCTCCTCCTCGCCCGCTCTCCGCTGCTCAGCTCTCCAAGCATGGCACAGCGCAAGCTAGGCGGATCTGGTGCACCGCACGACTCGTTCGACGACGCCGTCGAACACCCTCACCCTCGCTCCGCCTCCTCATCGAGTGCGAGGCGATCCGCCGATCAAGCGGCCGCAGACGACCTTGCCGACTCGCGCGGTGCCAACGAGCGCACTGCACTGCTGGGGTCGACCACTTCGCGCGACTATGCGACCGAGGCGAGGCGTGACCGCCGTGCACTCGCCGAGGCAGGCCACCCAGACGCTGAGGGCAGGAGACGTCCGTGGAGTCTCAGGATCGACTTTGCCGTCGCCCTCCTCCTCCTGATTGCCAATGGCTACTTCTGGACGATGAGCATGGCGGGCGTGAGGGGGCAGTTCGTCGCCAACACCGCGCTGCCCAAGCATGCGGGTAGCATGGGCCTGCCCGTCCTGATCTCGTTCCTTGCTTGCGCTACCAATACGTGCGTCCTGACTGCTCCCTCACGAGCGATCGGCAGCTCCGCTGACCAGATCTCTCCCTCAGCGCCTCGCTTCTCGCCTTCGCGGTCCCGCACGAGTCGCCCATGCTCGCATTCTACACCTCGATCCTCACCGCCATCTTCGCCCTTACGACTCTCATCATCTCTGTATCCGTCACCCAACTTCGCGTCGTCGAGGGTCCCCTCACCTTTATCGTCCTGTCCCTCGCGATCGTCTCAGCCCTTCACGCCGCTCTCTCTGCCGCTCTGACCGACCGCTACGCGCCCATTCTTGACCCGCCCGAGGAACTCGACCCCGACTACGAGCCCGACACGGGCTGCTGGTCGAGTACGAAGCACGGTCTGAGGTCCTGCCTTGGCTTCCTCGGCATCTCACTCCCCATCGCCGCCGCACACATCGCCATCCTCGTCGGTTTCATCCTCATCATGATCAACGCCATCGTCCGTTCAGTCGATGCGAGCGTCGAGCAGCCCGGACAGCGATGGAAGGTTCAGCCGTGGCTGTGGCAGAGGCGCAACTTCCCGTACGTCAACTCCAATCTCGCCCTCGCTGACCGGACAACTCTGACATGTCCATCTTCTCACAGCGAGCTCGGCCATGGGTTCTTCCAGCCGAAAGGCCGCGAGTACCGCGTCCACCTTTCTTGCCGAGGCATCGGTCTCGACGACCCGCCTCAGCTCATCGCTTCGCCCAGCAACACCAGCTCGGCGTTCCAGCGCCCGACTGTCCGCCGCACCGTTCTGGTTGAGTCGGACCGCGGTATCCCCGGCGCTCTCGACGCCGAGTGGGTCCTCAAGATGCTCCGCGAGGGCGACCTCAACTCGGGCGACATCGAGGTTCGGGTTTGCTTCTGGGACAGGCCCGGCTACGGGTTCTCGGACGCGTCAAGCACGAGCTCTGCGCCGCACATCGCCAGCGCGCTCACCCAGGTCCTCAGCGTTTCGGGCGAGCTGGCCAGGCTCGAGCCGCCGCCTTCACTCGAGGGAACGAACGATGCTGCGACGGCCGGACCTCCTTCGCCCCTCGCCCGTTCCGGCTTGATCCTCGTGTCGCGCGGCGAGTCAACCGCACTCACCTCGCTCTTCGCCTCGATCCACCCTCGCATCGTCCACTCGTTCCTGTACATCACGCCCGTCTCGCCCTCGACGCACTACCTGTCGCCCGCTCGTTCGCGCTTCCGCGCCGTTCCGGCCTTCTTCACGCGGACCATTCCCGCGTTGTGGACAGAGCTCGGCATCAAGCGGACATGGTGGGCGATCCGAGGCGTTCCTCGTCGTCGCCGGGTTCTTGCCCGCGAAGGCGAGCGCGTGAATGGACTGATTGAGCGCGCCGGGCTGCAAGAGGCGCACGAGCTCGACCTCGGGCGGGAGGCAGACGGTGCCAAGGCGTGGGAGAGGAGGAGGGGAAGGTATCCGACACGCCCGACTGTCGTCCTCGGCAAGAGCTCGGTCGGTGACGGCGGCAGGAAGTTTGTCGACGACGTCGTTGGCGAGGGGCTGCGCGAGTGGGACAGGGAGTGGAAGGGCGGCAAGAGCGGGTGCGGGTCGGGAGGCGAAGCGGAGCAGAAGTGCAGGGACGCCGTGAGGTCGCTTCTGAGCCTTGACTGAGCTCGCTTGCTGCTGTTGTGCGCTCGCTTGATGACCTGTAGCTTTCTTTCTTGATCTAATCCTATCTTGCGATCTCGTCCCCCTGTGTCGCGCCCGCCTCCCGAGATGAATGACGCCCCTCTCCTCTCGTTGGCAAACACAACCTCCCGCTGTCTGTCTGTAGAAGCGTGCTCGCTTGGACCCTTGCTGTACAACAGACTCACTCGCACTCGCACGCCGGGCACGATGGGCCTCTCACGCGGCGTGGCAGGCCTTTCGTCTGCTCTCCTTCGCACCGTCGTCTACATCTTCCTGCGGTGGATTCCCGGTCGGTTCGGGTGCGTGGCGGCTTCTCCCTCTGGCGCTGCTTCGAGCTGACAGCTGCTCTGGCTCGCGCAGGCCCTACTTGATTCCCGCCTTCTTCGCCCTCTACTCTTGGTACACCTACTTCATCACCCGCGCGATCCCTCGCCGTCCTTCTACGCCAGCCGAAGCGGCGCTCGTACCGAAGGAGGAAGCACCGTCGTTCGCCGAGGTCGTCGCCGGAGGAAAGCCGGACGAGGAGGACAATGTCGTTCATGAGCAACATCCGCATGTCAAGCCCGATCCCGACGTGCCAGCTGGTGCAAGCCTTGCGACGGGAACGAGCGGCGGATCCCTCTCGAAGCGCCAGAAGAAGAACCGCAAGAGGGCCCTCAACGACCCCTTGTCGCTCCTCCCGTCCGCGTCCGACTCTGAACCCGGCAGCCCGACTTCGCCGCACCTCAACCGCCGTCAGAGGCTCCCTCGCAACCGTCCTCTGCCCAAGACGAGTCTCGGCCAGCTCGTCAACAACCTCGTCTTTGGCACCCCGACCACGACCTCGCGCTTCCTGAACATTGTCTCCTGGTCTGCGAATGCCCTGCTCTTCGCCCTCGCAACCGACTTCATCTGGACACCTATCTTCGGCATGGACCACACGGATCTCGCCTTCGTCCGCGTCGGCGCCGTCTCGCACACCTCGGTCAAGCTCGTCGCTCGCATCCCGCCTTCGTCTTCGCTCCTCGTCCAGCCGCCCATCGTGGCGGGTGTGGTACCCGCAAATAACTCGGAGCCGGCGATTGAGGGCTTCTTGCCGGAGGACGAGTTCGTTGGCGCGAAGGTCGTCTACAGGCCGACCAAGCCGCTCGGCAAGTGGATCCAGGGACCCGAGATTCGCACGAAGGAGGTGGACGACTGGGTCTCGACGGTCAAGGTCGACGGCTTGTGGGCATCGACCGAGTACGAATGTGGGTGCAGCTCGGCGTCGCTCTTCCCCTTCTCCGGCAAGGCGTTGCCTCTCTGACACTCGCTCGTTCCGCAGACCGCCTCCTCCGCCCGTCTCTTGAGACTTCGCACCACCCGGCCTTCCCGCACTCGCAGCACTTCACAACGTTCTCCGACCCCGCTCTGTCCGCCGCAGGCCCATCGAGCGAGGGAACGCATTACGTTTTCGCTTCCTCGTCCTGCATCAAGCCCGGCTTTCCCTACACCGGTCCGCACCACAAGCTCGAGACGAAGGGAGCAAAGGAGTTCCTCAAGATCGCCGAGCGTGTCGGCGTCAAGTTCATGCTCTTCCTCGGCGACATCATCTACAGCGACGTGCCGTGGTACGCTGGCAAGAGCGTCGAGCGGTACTTCAAGCACTACCGCCAGCTGTTCTCGTCGCCCGAAGTCAAGGCCATGGTCGAGAAGATCCGTAAGTCGTCGCACCCGCCCTTTTCGCTTTCGAGCCTTGCTGACGTCGTTCTGACCCTGCTACAGCTTTGATCAGCATTTGGGACGACCACGAGATCCACAATGTGCGTACTACCGACTTCGCGCCAAAGAGGAGACTGACCGTTACTGCTAACCGCAGGACTACGACTCGAACGTCACCTCGCCAGCTTACGCGCCGGCCAAGCGCGCCTTCGAGAACTACATCGCCAACGCCAATCACGACCCGCTAGCCAAGGACGACATTCACTTCGACTTCCGGTGCGTACTGTTCCTCTTCCTCCACCTCGTGAGTTGGCGCTGAGCACGCCTCTCGCGCAGAGTCGGCGATTCGGCCTTCTTCGTCTGGGACACTCGTACGTACAGGAGCGATAACGCCAAGGAGGATGACGAGTCCAAGACGATGCTTGGCGAGCGGCAGAAGGAGGAGTTCTTCAACTGGGTCGCGCGGGTGCGTCCGAGTGGGAATCCGCTCTGACCGTATCCGAAGAACTCGCTGACACCCGTCGTCGCCATAACAGGTCAATCAGACGGTCACCTGGAAGTTCGTCGTCTCCTCCGTCCCGCTCATGTCGCTTTGGGGTACGCCTTGTGCTCCTTCCATTCTGCAAACTCGCGATCTAACGCTCTCGTGTGCAGGTCACGGCGAGGATACCTGGGCAGCCTTCCTCACCGAGCGCGACGCGATCCTCGACGTCCTCGAGCACGTCCCGAACGTCATCGTCTTGTCGGGAGACAGGCACGAGTTCGCCGCCGCCAGCTTGCGCAACACGGTCACCGAGTTCTCGACGTCGCCGATGAACATGTTCTACCTGCCGATCCGCACGCTGTCGCAAAAGCACGGCCGCGGGCCTACCGGCGAAGATGCCCTGCTGAAGTGTGAGTTGCTGTACAAGAGCGACTTTTCCGCCTCCCATTCCGCCAATCGCCACAATGGCTGCCTTGTGCGATAGTTCGCTGACGGATCTCTCCCCTCACATCCAGACCTTCCCGACGGCAATACCAAGTTCACGACTTTCGAGGTGGACACGCGCACGGCCAACAAGCCCGTCGTCCGCGTCAAGGTGTACATCGACGGTGACGAGGCGTGGAGCGTCGACGTCCTTGGTCAGCCTTTGCCGCGTGCACTCGGTCGACGGGGCGCAGACGCGGTCGAGGGAGCTGTCGGAAGCTTGGGCAAGGGCTTGAGGGAGCTTGTCGAGTGGAGTCGCGCGTGGGTGAGGAGGAGCTGGTTCTCGTAGCCGGAGGAGGCGCTCGGGCGTTCTCTGAGAAGCCGGCAGGAAAAGGAGCAGATGTAGCTAGAATCAAAGTGCCAGTAATGCGCTACCTTGCCTGCACGACTTTCTCGTCGGCAATATCGACTGTCGCGTCTCGAAGGCGAGGCAATCGAAGGCGCTATCCGTCCGTTCTCTCGTACTGGTACTGGCGAGCAGAACGATAGAATGGTATTGTGCAAAGGGCTCGACCAGCGAGCCCTTGTCGAGGCTTTTTTAAGGACCTTCCGCCGCCTCCTTTCCATCACGTCCTCACATCGCGACCTGCGCTCCCGGAAGAAGAGAGTGATGTCGGGCGCAATCAACTGCATAGCGCTAACGCGAATGCGTCGTGCGGCGGCTGAGCGGAACAAGGTTGCCATGCTCGTCAAGCGTGGCGTTGGAACCGAGTATTGGGTACATCGCCTCGGTAGGGTCCTGCTAGGTTTGTCGCGGCAACGCAAGTCGATCAGTGTACGCTCGACGTCGGCTGGAACGGTTGACGCACATAACCTTGATTGGCGTATAAGTGGCTGTCCTCCGGGTAGACGGCGAGATATTGCGAGGAATGCGGTTGGTGACTCGTCGGGTGTGTGAAGGGGTGACGGCTTGGAGGGAAAGGATCGGAGGAAGCCTCGGGAGCTGGATGGCGAGGCTGGAACGGCTCGTTGAAGTTCTTGAGATGCTCAGGCAGCTTGTCGAAGCCAATCGACGAATGACTCCCCTGGCGGTCAAAGACGTGTGCTTGGTACTCCCACCATCGCTGTGACACCGATCTCCTGCCCGGAGCGAACGGATCATGCGCGCTGGCGAGGTGGTGAGGAGGGCCATGCTGCGGCTGTGTTGGCGTTTGTAGCGTCAGCAACGTCCTCGTCAAAGACTGAAGGGTAGACAGCGGACGGCAGAAGGATGCGTTGGCACAGGCTGCCAAAGGCAACGTGAGCGATTGCTACGCGTAGGTCACCGAAAGCACCTACTCCAGTGACGTTCTTGCACATCACAACTTGCCAAGTCGGCTGCGACACGAACCATCAGTCGTTGCTGGGCGGCAATGAGACGAGATTACGTACCAGGACAAGCGCATGCTCCAGAGGCGTCGTCCAGATAACCTCGGCAATGCCTGCGAGATTACCCATACAGGCTACGAGCGGAAGCAGTTCGCCAACTTGGTGACAATAATGTAGGGTGCTCGGGTCGGGGAAGGAGCGCCGCCATTGCACGATCGCGTCTTGACGCCGTTCGCATGCGTCCTTGACTTCCTGCGCCTGCCTCGTCCGTATCATGTACCCTAGTGTATTTCTTGCCTGAATGTAGACAGTGTCGAGCCACATGCCGAAAGGTTCCCATCCGTCGAAAGCGGAGTTGTCGAGCTGATGTGCAGCAGGCAGGAGAGGCGGTCTCCCTGCGAGGGCGTAGTGGGCGGACGATGTTTGAGGCATCGGTTGTGAGTGAGAGGTAGAGAAGGAAGGACAGGGAAGGGAAGACGAACAGCTCCAGTAGCCACGAACCGGAAAATCCGCGGATGCGGCAGCAGAAAGAGCGAGCTCCTCCCGCCTGCTGGAGACCAATCTCTCACCTCCAGCCTCCCGTGACACTCTCAATCTCCGTGAATCAAGCGATCCGGCGATACACGGCCGGCGAGTGATGTCGGAAGCGTGTCGAGGGAAACGTAGGGCGAGCGGAACGGTGTTTTGAAGCGAGGCGACGCCCTGTGACTCCCAATCAGTCGCTAGATGGCAGATCACCTTCCGCCTCTTGTGTGCGAGCCTGAGTTGCCTTACGCACGGTGTGAGGCAGGGAGAGAAGCATCGAGCGGGAAGAGCGAGAAGAGCGAGCGCGCCGCGAAGGTCATGCGCGCAGCGTGCGAAGGTAGCAACAAAGCTGAGGGAGCTCGTCCAGCGCGCAAGCGAGACCCGCAGCCGCGCGCGATGTCGCCGCGAGTTCATCGACGAGAGAGAGGCGGAGAGGACGAGGGTTGGAAACCACGCCTCGCGAGCCACTCGTGGGAGGAGAAGTGCTACACGGCTTGGGACTCGCAGACAGCTACTCGCACTAGACCGGCAGCAGCGAAACGCCCCCGAGCGCCACTCTCCCCTCTCGACCTCGCCATCGCCCTCCTCGTCGCAGTCCCCTTGTCACGCCAGCAGGACTCTCGAACGCCCGCCAGTAAGGCCAGAGCGGCTTCTGGTGACCAGTGAACGGAGCATACCTTTTACCGCCCCGCGCCGCTTCCCCTCCTCTTCCCCCTCACCGTGAGTTGGCCTCTCCTCTCTCCCTTGGCTTTATCTGTCGCGACACGGGTCAGCCTGAGAGCAAATGAAGGCATGGGGAGTTGGGACATCGCGGTAGATTTGATGCGGGTGAAAGGCCGCTTGCAAGGTCGATCCCGCCCGCCCTCCTCCTCGACACCAGTGCTCCCCGACTTGCCAATTGCTGGTCTTCGACCACTGTCCCTTGAACCACACGTGCGCGCAACGCTGACTCTTTCTGTGAACGTCGTCACCGCAGAACGTCCTCAGAACTCTACCAGCATGCCGCCAAACCCTTCGGCGTACGCGGGCTACCAATACCATGCCATGTCCACGCTGGTGACGACGGCGGACAGGCCGCGGCATCGCGAGAATGAGCCTACTGGCGAGGCGGAGTCGCTCGTTGGGCGGATCAACCCGAAGGAGATGGGTGCGCGCGCTTTCAGGGAGGACCTGAACGTCGAGGAACGACGTAAGAAGGCGGACAAGGAGCGCGAGCGGCGGGAGAGGAAGGAGGTTGAGGGCGGCGCGCGAAAATCGGGACGAAGCACAGTCGCCGGCGGGATGCGCTACGGCGATGTGCTCGAGGCAACGCAGGACCGTGAGTTACGCGCGTTCACGTTTCTCTTACCTTCTAACGGAGACTGACGATCATGCGAACGCAGTCGAAGGACTCGACTACCGCCCTCGAACATCCGAGACTCGCGCCGTTTACGAGCTCATCCTCTCTCTGGTCCATACGCTTCTCGGCGATACGCCTCCCGCAATGGTTCGTTCGGCAGCCGACATGATCCTCGGATACCTCAAAGACGACTCGCTCAAGGACCTTGACAAGAAGCGCGAGGTCGAGTCGCTCCTCTCGATGTCCGTCCCGAACGAGAAGTTTGCCGAGTTGACGGCGCTCGGCAAGAAGATCACCGACTATGGCGACGAGGAGGACACGGGGAAGGGTGCTGCCGAGGACGAGGACGCCGACGCCGGCAAAATCGATGACGACGTCGGTGTCGCCGTTGTATTCGAGGAGGAGGAAGAGGACGAGGATCAGGAGGATGGCGAAGGTTTCGAGGTCCGAGACGAAGACACCGACGAGGACGAGGACGAACGCGTCGAGGGTCCTACGGGCACTGGAGGAGGCGTCGGCGACGATGAGATGGCTACGGGCGCTGACATGGACGGCGACGGCGATACCGTCCTTGTCGGTGGCGAAGGCGCTCCTTCAGCACGCGGCAAGAGGGGCGCGACCAAGGACGGTTCGGTTCCCGCTCGCGAGATTGACGGGTTCTGGCTTCAGCGCCTGTTCGCCTCGTCATACCCCGACCCGATCGAGGCTGCTCAGAAGACCGAGCAGGCGATGTCGCTTCTCTCGTCCGAGGGTAACACACGCGATGTCGAGAACAGCCTCATGGACCTCACCGACTACGACAAGTTCGAGCTCGTGTCGACTCTCGTCGCCAACCGCGAGAAGATTGTCTGGTGCACAAAGCTCGCAAGGTCCAACGATGACGAGAAGATGGATGTCGAAGTCGCCATGCGCGAAAAGGGCGTCGGATGGATCTTGAAGGAGCTGCGCGGCGAGACCAGCAAGTCGCGCGCGAACGGCGACGCGATGGATGTCGACGTCGCGACCAAGCCGGTGACAGTCGGTCCCGCCAAGGGGACGCTCAAGCCGGGCGAGGCAGCTCCCCCGCCCCGCAAGGTCCTTGACCTCGAGTCGATGGCGTTCGCGCAAGGAGGTCGCCTCATGTCGAACAAGAAGTGCAAGCTTCCGGAGGGCTCGTTCAAGCGTTCAAAGAAGGGCTACGAGGAGATTCACGTTCCAGCGCCCAAGCCAGCACCGCTCAAGGACGGCGAGCTTGTACCCGTCTCGAGCATGCCGCAATGGGCGCAGGAGGCGTTCAAGGGAAACCCGACGCTCAACAGGGTTCAGAGTCGCCTCTTCCCCGTCGCGTTCGGTACCGACGAGCCCCTTCTGCTTTGTGCCCCGACGGGCGCAGGCAAGGTGCGTGACCGCTCCCGTCCCAAGCCGAGTCTCGCACTGACGAACGGTCCCACAGACGAACGTCGCCATGCTCACGATTCTCAACGAGCTTGCCAAGCACCGCAACGAGGCTACGGGCGAGTTCGACTTCTCGGCCTTCAAGATCGTCTACGTCGCTCCGATGAAGGCCCTCGTGCAGGAGATGGTCGGCAACTTCACCAAGCGCCTCTCGCCGTACGGCGTCGTCGTCAACGAGTTGACTGGCGACCGTCAGCTCACCAAGCAGCAGATTGCCGAGACGCAGATCATCGTCACGACGCCGGAGAAGTGGGACGTCATCACGCGCAAGAGCACCGACACGAGTTACACGAACCTCGTCTCGCTCATCATCATCGACGAGATCCACCTCCTGCACGACGAGCGTGGACCGGTGCTCGAGTCGATCGTCGCGCGCACGATTCGCCGCATGGAGCAGACGCACAACTATGTCCGCCTCGTCGGTCTCTCGGCGACTCTGCCCAACTTCAAGGACGTCGCGCGCTTCCTCAAAGTCGACCCGGACAAGGGCCTCTTCTACTTCGACTCGTCCTACCGCCCCTGCCCGCTCAAGCAAGAGTTCATCGGCGTCACCGAGAAGAAGGCGATCAAGCGGTACCAGGTCACGAACGAGATCTGCTACGAAAAGGTGCTCGAGCACGCCGGCAAGGACCAGGTCATCATTTTCGTCCACTCGCGCAAGGAGACCGCCAAGACGGCGCGCTTCCTCCGCGACGCTGCGGTCGAAAACGAGACGATCACCCAGTTCCTCCGCGCCGATCCGGCCACGCGCGAGATCCTCACAACCGAGGCCGAGTCTGTCACCGACCCGAACCTCAAGGACCTCCTTCCCTTCGGCTTCGCTATCCACCACGCCGGCATGAACCGCGTCGACCGCACCCTCGTCGAGGATCTCTTCGGCGATGGCCGCATCCAGGTGCTCGTCTCGACTGCGACGCTCGCCTGGGGTGTCAACTTGCCCGCCCACGTCGTCATCATCAAGGGCACGCAGATCTACAACCCGGAGAAGGGTCGCTGGGTGGAACTGTCGAGCCAGGACGTCCTCCAGATGCTCGGACGTGCGGGTCGACCGCAGTACGACACCTTCGGCGAGGGCATCATCATCACGAACCATTCCGAGCTTCAGTATTACCTCTCGATGATGAACCAGCAGCTCCCGATCGAGTCGCAGTTCGTCTCAAAACTCGCCGACAACCTTAACGCCGAAATCGTCCTCGGAACCGTCCGCAACCGCGATGAGGCTGTTCAATGGTGCGTGACTCGCTGTCTCCGTTTGAGCCTCGCTCATTTCTCCTTCCTTTGCAGGCTCGGATACACGTACCTCTACGTGCGCATGCTCGGCACGCCATCGCTCTACTCGGTCGACCCGAACTACGCCGAGGACGACCCTCTGCTCGAGCAGAAGCGGTCCGACATCGTCCACACGGCCGCTGTCCTCCTCGAAAAGTCCGGCCTCGTCCGCTACGACCGCAAGACGGGCGTCTTCCACAGCAACGAGCTCGGCAGGATCGCGTCCGGGTACTATGTCACGCACAACTCGATGGGCGTTTACAACCAGCACCTCAAGTCGGCGAGCGGCTTCATCGAGCTCTTCCGCATCTTCTCGCTGTCGGAAGAGTTCAAGAACGTCCCCGTCCGGCCCGAGGAGAAGCTCGAGCTCGCCAAGCTGCTCGAGCGCGTGCCGATCCCGGTCAAGGAGTCGGTCGATGACCCGTCGGCCAAGATCAACGTCCTCCTCCAGGCGTACATCTCGCAGCTCAAGCTCGACGGCTTCGCCCTCGTCGCCGACATGGTCTACGTCACGCAGTCTGCCGGCCGCATCCTCCGCGCCATGTTCGAGATCTGCCTCAAGCGCGGCTGGGCGGCGCTCACGCACAAGGCGCTCGCGCTCTGCCAGATGGTCGAGAAGCGCATGTGGGGCACGATGACGCCGCTCAGGCAGTTCAAGGGCGTCCCGCTCGACGTCGTCAGGCGCGCGGAGCGGAAGGAGTTCCCGTGGTACCGCTACTTCGACCTTGAGCCTGCCGAGCTCGGGGAGCTCATCGGCGAGCCCAAGGCTGGCCGCCTCGTCCACCGTCTCGTCCACCAATTCCCGAAGCGTGAGTCCCGTCCCCTCCGCTCGAGTTGGCCTTTGACTGACGCGCCGGTTGTCCGCAGTCGAGTTGCAGGCGCACGTCCAGCCGATCACCCGCTCGCTCCTCCGTGTCGAGTTGACGATCACGCCCGACTTTCAGTGGGAGGAGAAGGTTCATGGCGGCGCCGAGTCGTTCTGGGTCCTCGTCGAGGACGTCGACGGCGAGGTCATCCTCTTCCACGACCAGTTCCTCCTCCGACAGCGGTACGCCGAGCAGGACCACTACGTCACCTTCACCGTTCCGATGCTCGACCCTCTCCCGCCCAACTACTTCATCTCGGTCGTCTCTGACCGCTGGCTTCACGCCGAGACCCGCCTGCCCCTCTCCTTCAAGCACCTCATCCTCCCCGAAAAGTTCCCGCCGCCGACAACCCTCCTCGACCTCCAGCCGCTCCCCGTCTCGGCACTCCACAATCGCGAGTTCCAGGCGCTCTACTCGGACATCGAGGCGTTCAACAAGATCCAGACCCAGGTCTTCCAGGCGCTGTACACCGCGAACGACAACGTCTTTGTCGGCGCGCCGACTGGCTCGGGCAAGACGATCTGCGCCGATTTTGCTCTGCTTCGGCTTTGGTCGCAGGCCGAGCCGCGGCGAGCAGTCTGCATCGAGCCGTTCCAGGAGATTGTCGATGCCCGCGTCGCCGAGTGGCGGACCAAGTTCGGCAAGCTGCAGGGCGGCAAGGAGGTTGTCGCGCTTACGGGCGAGACGAGCGCCGACCTGAGGCTGCTCGACAAGGGCGACCTCATCGTCTGCACGCCGACGCAGTGGGACGTTCTGTCGCGACGGTGGAAGCAGCGGAAGAACGTGCAGACTGTCGGCCTGGTCATCGCTGACGAGCTCCAGCTCATCGGCGGCGAGATCGGTCCGACGTACGAGGTCATCCTGTCGCGGACGCGGTACGTCGCGGCGCAAACCGAGAACCCGACTCGCATCGTGGCGTTCGGCGTCTCGCTCGCAAACGCCCGCGACCTCGGCGAATGGCTCGGCTGCACGGCGCAGACGATCTTCAATTTCAGCCCTGGCGCGCGCCCGCTGCCGATGGAGGTCCACCTCCAGTCCTTCAACGTCCCGCACTTCCCGTCGCTCATGATCCAGATGGCGAAGCCGACGTACCTCGCCATCACCGAGTACGCCAACGACCGTCCGGTCATCTGCTTCGTCCCTTCGCGCAGGCAGTGTCGCGCGACAGCGGACGACATCCTCACCTACTGCCTCGCCGACCAGGAAGAGTCGCGCTTCCTCAACGTCGAACCTTCCGAGCTCGCACCTCACCTCGAGCACGTCCAGGACGCCGGCCTGCGGGCGACGCTCGAGCACGGCGTCGGCTTCTACCACGAGGCGCTGTCGAAGCAGGACAAGCGCGTCGTCGAGATGCTGTACAACTCGGGCGCGATCCAGGTCGTCGTCGCCTCGAAGGACGTCGCGTGGAGCATGCCGCTGACGGCGTACATGGTCGTCATCATGGGCGTCCAGTCGTTCGAGGGCAAGGAGCACCGTTACGTCGACTACCCCTTCACCGACGTCCTCCAGATGATGGGTCGCGCCTGTCGCCCCGAGCACGACTCGTCTTCCCGCTGCGTTTTGATGTGCCAGCAGGCGAGTCTGCGCCCGTCTCCCTCGCGCTTGAAGCGGTCAACTAACTTCTGTGTTCGTCGCAGGTCCGCAAGGACTTCTTCAAGAAGTTCCTCAACGAGGGTCTCCCGATCGAGTCGCACCTGCATCTTTCCCTGCACGACCACTTCAACGCCGAGATCGTGACCAAGACCATCGAGAACAAGCAGTGCGTGGCCTTGATCTCTCTGTTGGGCCTACCCGCGTGCTCACCGCGCTCTCGTCGCAATAGGGATGCGGTCGATTGGCTCACCTGGACCTGGATGTACCGCCGCCTCGTCGCCAACCCGAACTACTACAACATGCAGGGCACGACGCATCGGCACCTCAGCGACCACCTCTCCGAGCTCGTCGAGTCGACCCTCGCCGACCTGCAGAACTCGAAGGCGATCACGGTCGAAGACGAGATGGACGTCTCGGCGCTCAACCTCGGCATGATCGCCGCATACTACAACATCAACTACGTGACGATGGACATCTTCTCGATGTCGCTCACCGAGAAGACCAAGCTCAAGGGTCTTCTCGAGATCGTCTCGTCGGCCGCCGAGTTCGAGAACGTCCCGATCCGCCACCACGAGGACCAGCTGCTTCGCAAGGTGTACGACCGCGTCCCGGTCAAGCTCGCCAACGTCGACTACGAGTCTCCCCACTTCAAAGTCAACGTCCTCCTCCAGGCGCACTTCTCGCGCCTCACTCTCCCCGCCGACCTCGCCGCCGACCAGGCCCAGATCCTGCCAAAGGTCATTACGCTTCTCTCGGCATGCGTTGACGTCGCCGCGAGCTCGGGCTACCTGAACGCCGTCGGTGCAATGGAGCTCGCGCAGTGCGTTACGCAGGCAACCTGGGACAGCGACTCGCCCCTGAAGCAGATCCCGCACTTCTCGAGCGAAGTCATCCAGCGCTGCCAGGCTGCTAACGTCAACTCGGTTTACGACCTCCTCGAGCTCGAGGACACCGATCGCGACAAGATCCTCCAGTTCACACCCCGGCAGATGCGGGACGTCGCTGCGTTTGCGAACAGGTACCCAAGTGTTGAGGTGACGTACGCCATCGAGGACCAAGACGAGCTGTCGGCAGGCGAGCCCATCGTCGTCAATGTCCACCTCGAGCGCGAGGCCGACGAGGACGAGGAGATCGACACGACCGTCATCGCGCCGTTCTTCCCGGCTCGCAAGACGGAGCAGCAGTACCTCGTCCTGGCAGAGCGCTCGACCAAGCAGCTCCACGCGGTCAAGAAGGTGACGGTCAACCGGCGCCTCTCGACGAAACTCGAGATGACCTTGTCCAAGGGCTCGCACGACCTCGTTCTCCTTCTCATCTGCGACTCGTACCTCGGGTGTGACCAGGTGCGCTCCCTTTCCCTCCATTTTCTGGTCTGGCCATGCCGCTGACTCCGCGCCATCGCACCCTCGCAGGAGTTCGAGCTCAACGACATCAAGGTGGCCGAGGCGGCGGAGAGCGATGACGACTCGGACGGTGACGAGATGGATGAGGATTAGTCGGTGGCTTGATCGCAGTCCCTGTCTCCTTGCAGTCCCTGTGCTTGTACGTGGCCGGAAAATGTAACATCGGCACGACCCTTCCTTGCAGTCGATGCGACGCATCCTGCGCAGAGAGTTGCTTCTGTTTGGTCCTCGCATTCCCGCAGTCTACGCTCGAGGCAGCCAGTCGGGAGGGAAGCCTGCTGGGAGGCGTTCGCAGCACAACTCGCTCCTCCTCCCTCGACCACGAACACTCGTCTCGCCCCTCACTCCCGCGCATGCTGCCACGATAGCACACTCCATGCCGCCTGCCCGGGCGACGTACTATCGCATCCCAGGCGACGCACTCCCTCGCCCCACAACGCAACCGTCCCGAAGGCGACGTCCACACCCACGGACACTCGCATTGGCGGGACTAGCCATTGTCTCCCTCGTGTACCTACTCTCTCGCCTTCGGGTCCGGCAGCCCGCAGCCCAGCCGGCCACCGTCGCTTCGGACGACACCGCTCCTTCTCTCGACTCGGATCTTCCGAAGACCGCGACCCAGGGCGAGTTGGCAGTACCGACAAGGCCACCGGAGATTGCGTTCGAGCCGCGCTTGCCGTGCAACGATCTTACCGAGACCCTCGTCCCCTCGAGTTCCCTCGCCCACCTCTCCTTGCCGTCGCTCCAGCGATGGGTTTCTCCATCCCCGCCTCTTCCGCCATCGACTCCGCTCGAGGCTCGACTCTCCGACTGGTCGTCAGCGCCTACCGCCCCGTACTCGGACTGGCTGAGATTCAACAAGCAAACTTGCGGAAACCCGTCCACACGAAGAAACCGCAACAACTTGCATGCGCGGGAGAACCAGGCTGCATGGGAGGATCTGGGCGGCGGAGAGGTGCAGAGGATCAGGAGTGAGTTTCGAGCGGTCCTGGCCGACGCTGGGAAGGCGGGAAGGTTCGACGACTGGAAGAAGCCGGGCAGGAAGGGAACGCGAGGTCTCGTGTGGACTGCTGGCAACGCCGTGAGTCCGCTTCGCCGGCTTCAGAGAGCCACGGCAACGTATGAGATGCTGATGGCTGCTGTCATCCCGCAGGACACGTTCGAGCGCTCGCTCGTCTCGTTGCGGCTACTCCGCAAGTCATACAACTGCTCGCTTCCCGCCCAAATCTTCCACTTTACCTCCGAGACCCCCTCTCCCGAACAGGCGGCCGAGTTCGAGTCGCTCGGCGCTCAAGTCCTCGCCCTGCAGTCGCTCGACAAGGAGGAGGGGCAGGGTCGGACCAAGTCTTTCCACCTGAAAGGCGGCGCCGTCGTCGACAGCGCCTTCGACGAGGTCCTCCTGCTCGACTCGGATAACATCCCCGCCCGCGACCCATCGTTCCTCTTCGAGTCGGCGGAGTTCCGCGAGATGGGCGTCGTTCTATGGCCCGACTTCTTCAAGGATCAGCCGGAGAACGTGCGTAGTTTGCGCTTCTGCGGGGCAAGAAGTTCGCTTCTCCGTTGCTGATGCTTCCACGTGCATCTCACCAGGCGATATGGTCGATCCTCGGTATTCAGTGTCGAGACGAGTTCACCGTTGAGGCCGGACAAGTCCTGGTGCGCAAGTCGGATCATCTTGATGCGTGCGTGTGAGGTCCGTCACGTGCCTCTCTCTTGACCGCTAACTTGTCGAATGCCGCAGTCTACTGGTCGTCGAGCACATGCTCAGGGACTGGCGCTTCTGGTTCCAATTTAGCGACGGCGACAAGGACCTGTTCCGTGAGTATTCCTCTCTAAAATTTGTGTCGTTGCGCTGAGCAAGGTTATTCGACAGGCTACGCCCTGCTCGCCCTTCGCAAGCGCTGGGCAATCCCAGCTCGCCACCTCTCTTCCGCGTCCTGGACCGACAAGGGCGCTCTCGGCGCGGAGCACGAGCATCAGTTTGCGGGTCATACGATGGTTCAATACGGATTGGCGAGCGAGGGTCTCCCGGCTAGGCCGCTTTTCATACATGCGAACCTGCTCAAGCGGGTCGTGAGGTGCGTGCCGCGGGTCCGCTCTTTTTCCAGACGCGCTAATGGTTCGGGCAAGCGAGCAGCAATCTCGAGAACGGCAACACATTCGGCCGTACGCTCCAGCTGCGTCTCCCGCTTTCCGTCGGCCACTCTTCCCCGTCTTCCGACAGTTCGCAGCTTTCCGACATGCCGCACGTCGTTCTCTCGGCCGATCACCTCGCCAATACATCTCCAATTACCGGCCTCGGCATCGCTCATGCCGCAGAACGAGCAGCAATACCCGAATGGGTCCGCACGCGCGCTGTCCTCGAGCGTGGCCTCTCGATGCATTTTTGGGACGGCCACCGTGGCGCGGCGTATGTCTTGGCGGTGGAGAGTGAGTGGTCGGATGAGTTGCGGAGTCTTGCCCTTCGCGGTCCGGACGAGGCAGAGACGAACGGTGGTGAGGCGGAAGAGGCGGAACACGAGCAAACGGTTGCTGGGCCGTGGGAGGTGGAAGGGATGGACCGGGAGGAGTGGGAGGAGTGGGTGCGATGGGTGACGCAGGAGCGTGAGGCGTCGTGTACTAGGGAAGGGGGTAACCTCCGAGCGGCACTTCGGTTGGAGAAGCAGTTGTCGGATCTGCCGGACGAAAGGGTCGCTGCAGCGTCGGAGGAAGAGCGGATGGAGGTTATCCTGTGGGTGCAGGACAAAGACCTGCGGGACTTTGAGCAGCGGTTTTATGGAGTAGGAAGGGGGACGGCCGGCGGTTACGGATTCCGCTAGAGCAAGTTGTACTCCAGCCTCGCTCCACAGTTGTTGTAAGCACAGTGCACTCCATTCCTCGTCTCACCTAGAACCGCAGACAACGAAGCAATCGGCGGAGGGCATCCGTTCGTTGGCAGTGATCTTTCAGGAGGGAAGAGGAGGAAGGGGCAAAAGCAACCCTCTCGAGCGAAGCAAAGCGGGACAGCCCGCAGTCGGAGACCGAACGGTTGCGCCTGGTACCTCCGGCGAGATCAGCTTGGCAAGAAAGGGCGGAGCAAAGGGGAAGCGGACAACAAAAAATGAAGCGCCCAATGTGGGGCTCGAACCCACGACCACCAGATTAAGAGTCTGGTGCTCTACCGACTGAGCTAACCGGGCTTCGTTGGGGAGAGCACTTGTTTTAGACTTGGAGAACGCATTTGCACACGCAACAGCCCGGGGCCGTTCTCTTCAGCCTCTTTGCCCTCGTGCTTGAGGTGTATGTTGTCAACGATGGGCTGACAGCTAGGTGGGCAGGAAGAGGGAGGTCAATAGAGGCTCAAGGCGCAGGAACGGAAGAGGAAGTTGTATGTAAATGTCGAGCGTGAGCTGACGAAGAGCCCGAGAAGTGGAAGATACGCACCTTGGCCTGACGATGGTAGCCAGGAACTCAGAAGTAGGCCATCAAGCCGACAAGGGTCGTGAACTTGTGAAGATGCCCTGGATTGCAAATGTCCAGCCTCTACCCTTCAGAAGTTCAGTCCTCTGCGCGTGATGTGGCTGATAGCCCAGGCAATGATGGTGCCAAGGCTGGTAGCGTGCGCAGGCCAGTGCGGGTTGTAGTCCCGCACCTTCAGACGCCCCACCGAGTCTGACGTCCTTCATGAGGTCAACAAGCTCAGCAATGCCGATGTTGGAACTTGGAAGGGTTGAGAAAGCTGGATAGGTAGTGGAAAGTGAGGTCAGGGAGGAGAGCAAGGTCGACTGCGGACCACAAGGAACGTCAGCCTCAAACGACGTCCATAGGCTTGATCGACAGGTCTTCTCACCCTTGCACAGTGCTCGTTGTTCCTCCTCCGCCATGTAGGAGATGGTCACAGAAAGCAAAACCTGACCGCTGTTGGTCAAGTCCGGCCTCCCCTTCTCGACGCTCGACACATCCTGGAAGTCCTTCGTCAAAGCCATATCTGAGGAGTGACAAAAGCTGCTCGAGTTGCAAATGAGGTCAAGCGAAGCAGCGATTGGCAGCCAGTCGACGAGAGAGAGGCAGAGAAGCGGAGGAGAAGGAGAAGAAACGCAACCCCAGAGTTGCACTAGCTCGTCTCCGACGATCCGCACGCTTGCATCGCACGAGATAGCACCATTCCGACGCAGCTGCTTGGCGCAAGACCGATCCCAAGGGAATCAAGGATGGTGCGCAGGACGACGAGGATGGCGCCATTTTGGTCGAGAGCTGAACGCTGCGGGCTTGGAAGGTCGTCAACCGATGCGAGACGCGCCAGCCGCGGCTCTTGAGGAGCATGGAAGGGTATGGACATTGCGAGGGTACGTGCTGAACGACGGCGGAAGGCGGAGAGGGCGACTACAAGCGGAGACGGATGCGAAGCGAGACTATGCGACAAGGATGAGGGCGGAGAGCGGGGTCTGACGGACGGCTGGCGGTTAGTCGACCTGGGTGGTCGAACGGTCGTCGTACTGCAGTTGCTGATCACGACCGCCGCCGGAACGCCTGGCGGGCTTGACAACGAGGTCGTTCTGCATGAGCTTCATCCTGCGGTCGTAGCGAGCATGTAAGCTTGTGAGAGACCAGTAGTGCAAGGTTGTACGCACCTGAGATGATTCGCAACCGCCCTCTTCTGCATCTTCTTGCCCTCGTCAAGCGCGTTCTTGGACGTCTCCACCCTCGGGTCCTGCATCCTCGCCACCAACACGCCCTTGGCCGAGTCAATCCTTGCCTTGAGCATCCCACTACCGACGAGCTCGGCGACCGCTGCCTGCATGTAGTCCTCGTGCCAGCCGAACGCGGCAGCCATGCGGGAGAGCGAGACGGAGGCGAACGGGGCAAAGTAGGCTTGGATGGCACCCAGGCGGATCGAGTGGACAAGTGCTTTGACGTGATGGGCAAGGTGAATGTCGAGGAGGAGGCAGGCCTACGGAAGTTGGGAAAGTCAGTTGGCCTTCTCTCGCGCAATGGCTGTGCCGCTTCACGCACCTCATATTTGGCGAGCAGCTCGAGGCCAGTCTTGAACTGGCTGTCGTGGAAGGCGCGGACAATGTCGCGGAGGTACGGCTCGAGGTCGAGGAAAGGGCGGAGGTTGGTGTTCGCGAGAACGCGGGAGCGAAGGGCGGAGCGGGAGAAGCAGGCGAGACCGGTGATGACGGCGTAGAGGGCGACGTCCGCAGCGGGAATGAACTGCAGGAAGTACATGGCCATCATATGTTGTCATCTGGACGCAGAGGGAGTGAAGCATATGTACACGACCAGACCAGGCCCGCGGATCAGCGCATCCACTCCAAAATCTGTGAAATCATACACCGCCTTCTTGTTCAACCCCATGCCCATGTACGCCACCGCTCCAGCAACCGTCAGCCTCTCCTGCACAATCCAGCGGGGTTGAGTCCGGGCACAACCATGCCAGGTGAGTTGACCGGTGCATCCTTGTTCTTCCTGCTTGCTGCAAATGATTGTGTGGCTTCACTGGAAGACTGGGCCTGGACAATGTTGTTGGAGATGAATGCAGACTTTGACATGTCAAGCAAATCGTGGGCAGGAGAGTTAGCTGGGTCTCCCATTCCCAAGGAGACGTGACACTGCACACCTCAATGATGTTGAGACATCTCTCGAGGACATGGTGACTTGTGTTCAGTACTCGCAACTCTTGGTGCCTAAGCAGACAGCGCCTCACAAGTCGCCCATGCAGTAGTCATGCAGTAGAGAAAGCCAGCGAGGTTGCGGTGGCACAACGAGGATCAGCTCGACATTGCCTGACAGTCAAAACAAGGCTTCAGGAGGAATGTCTCGTGCGCACCCTGATCGACTCCTTGACCCCCGATCTCTCCAGCCCACTCTGCGTGTCCCTCTTCATCTTGTCACTCCACATGCGTCGAGCTGGTCCTGGTTGTCCTCGACTTGCTCAAACCAAGCAAGCGCCTGCCGATCCTGGTCTTTGCTCTTGGCAATGCCATCGAGGAACTGGTGGTAGCAGTGGTACGTCTCGTTACAGAAACGTGTGTCAAGCGTGAGGGCCTTGATTGTGGCAAGAGTGAGCGAGAGAGCGGGTCCAGCAAGGGGCGAAGACAAGTTGGCAACACAGAAAGCAGGTAGCTGGTCCTATTGTGGTAAGTCACTGAGCACGTGCAAGTGCTCAGATTGCTCGATCAATGCTCTGCCGGGCTGACAGACTGTCAAAGCACTATCCTACAACCAGGCAAGCGAGTGTTGTCAGGTGATGAGTCTGGTGAAAGGCTAGGCTTCGATGTTGACACCTCACTGCTGGGGCAATGAAGAGAAAGCACATGTGTTTGCCAGATTGGCCTATCAGCGAGAGCACTAAAAGATACAGAACCCAACGAGCACACCTGGTTCTGCCTATCAGCAAGAGCGCGATGCGGAAGAACAAGAGAGGGTGTGCGTGTGAAAGCCGTCTCCACTTGTCAACGCCTAGATCCCACCATGACTCTACCCCTCCGCTGCTGACTGCTCAACACTGCTCTGCACTGCCAATCTCCGCAAGTGAGGCATGAGCCTTACACCCCTCCCCCGCTAACCAGCAAAGAGCCTCTTTGCTCACATCTCCCCGCTTTGCCCCTTCCACACAGCCAGCGCCTACGTGTCCTTGACATCTGCCGGAGGTTCTCAAGTATAATTTGAGTCTGGGTAACCGCCCCATTTGACCAGCTCACACCTTGCACAACCCCTGCCCTTCTTGTCGACAATTGCCTCATGATGGAGTACTTTTCAGCCTTGACGTTGAGCAGTTTGGGAAAGTGTGGGTGGTGCGAAGGAAGGTCACGGCCTTGTTCAACTTGCATGCCTTCATTTTTGATGCATGGAGGACTAGGCAAGTGCAGTTGCCAGCTGGAAGGCCAATCTTGTAGTTGCTTGTCCATACCAACAGGTTTAAAAATCTTGTAAGAGCAGTCCCAGAGAGGGAAGAGTTGAGCGGCACGCAGATTCTGCTTGCACGCCTTGTAGCGAGAAGAACAATCTGACAAATCAACCATGACCAAATTGTGCACTGCAAAGGTCAGCTCGTCGCTCAGCTGCTTCAAGCGCTTGCCTGCTGCACCTGCTAACATGTGCAGCAGCCAATGGGTCTCATGCGTCCTTGATGCACTGCTCACAAACCTTGAGTGTCCATTAGACGGCTGGCACCCTAGAGGACAGTGAGGTCAACATGAAAGTCAGCTGGAACCCAAGGATAAGCTGGAATGGCAAGCAACCAGTTGACTCATTGACAGCGGTGTTGATCAAGGATAGGATAGGATAGGATAGATTCCGAGTTTAAAGTTGTTCAGGCCTGGAAAGACCCATGTCAACTTGGGGCCACCTACAAGGGCGAGCCGCCGGGCGCTACATGAGCTACAAGAGGGAGGGGGGCGTACAACTGTGGGAAGCAATAAGAAGCCAGAATAAAATGAAGCAGTGGTTGGAAGAAGCGAGGAGAGAAAATCTTGTCCATCTTGAGGTTCGTCAAGCCAATTCCGTGCCGGAGCTGCTGTTGCTTGTCCATGTAGAGCGAGCACTCGAGGATGGAGTGCTGGCGGGTCTCCACCGCCTCGCCGCGCTCGCGCAAAGTTCCGTCCCAAGACCCATCCGCGCCTTCGACAATCCCAAGTCGTTGAAATCGAGCCGAAGACATGTGAGGAGGGTGGAGTGAACCCTGTCAAGTGAATGTAGAGCTCGAATGAAAGTTGGTCCCGGCGGGCGGACGTTGACAGCGCGAAGTCCAGCGTCCGGCGACGAGGAGAGGGTCCATCGCCATGTCCATTACGCGAACAGCGATGCGCGGTGTTGATTGAGAATTCAACAGTAGAGAGACGTGAGGTCCAGTCACTGTGCTGGGGCGAGACGTACTGTTGCAGGACCTGCACAACTGTCTTGTTCGTCTGCTCGTTTTCGCTCAGTCTTGGGGTAGAAAGACCCTCAGCAGGGTTCTTTTACTGCAAGCCATGAGCCGCGAGTAGCCAGAGAGGTGGTCCGGGATCGTTAGCAGCATGTCATTGCCGTTTGACCAGTTACGACCTTCATTGCTGGAACAGTTGCGTTCAGCCGGAATGTACTGGCAGGAGTAGAAGCCGCAAGGGTGCGCCATCTTCCATTCCGGACCCTGTAGCAGCACTGCACTGAAGCCGGTCCTTTCATGCATCTATCATGAGCCAAATTGGTTCATCCAATTCCTGGTTGACCAGGCAAAGGAGGGTGAGCGAGGTAACAATCTGTTAGATAGCCTCAAAAGCCTTCTCTTCCCGCTGGACCCAGTGTCGCCCAACATCCGCAAACCCTGTGAGGACCCACATTTGCTCTGTCAGTGAGGGAATGAACTCCGCAGGTACTGGATGAGCCTGAGGAAGCTGCAAACTTGCGGGACTGGCCAAGGACGAGACCAGTTCTTGACCTTCTCATGCAGACCGGAGTGAGTGGAGGCCAGCCCTCACCGGCACGCTCACCGGGGTGGCTCAATCCACCAGGCGTCGCGCCACCATGTGAGTTGCGTTGGCTCCGCCTGCAGACTCACTGGGGCAAGCGGCACACTCACTCGCACACCCACTGGCCCTCGCGCCCGTCAGTATTGTCGACCGCGCACAGTCACTGGTGTCGGCGTTCCGTCCGCCTCCCGAGTCAACTCGCTCGTTTCCCTCTCAGATAGGGCGTCGCAGGCTTTGCTGTGTGCATCTAGGGCTCGATAGACAGTCTGATAGCCCATTTGTAGCATGCAGGAAACACAAACGTGTGCTGGGGATTCGAAGGAGGAGACTCCGCTGTGTGTGAGCTGATGAGCTCGTCAGATCTCACTGTCAAGGCACTTGAGAGGGATACGGAGAGCGAAAGCACTGCAAGACAGGCTCAAGACAGGTAACAAAGACTGGCTACAAACAACGATCGTACATCCTCTCCTGCGCCAGGAGATGCCGACCCTCCCTCCTCCTCAGACCGCCACCCTTTTCCACGCCCCTCGCCTTGTTTCCTCCCCCTCCCTCTGCCTGTGCAACTTGGCGATCTTGGCAACAGCGCTCAAATTGCAGCCCGTCTCCGCCGCAATGCCGTTGAGGGCCTCTTCAGGCGTGACACCGCTGGAGAGGTGCGACTCAACAGCCCGGATGACAAGACAAAAGAGGTGAATGCGCTGGCGTGACTGCAAGAGAAGAACAAAGTCAGTAGAGAGCTTTCTGAGGTGATCCGGAAGAAAGGAGAGAGAGGACGGAAGCAACGTACGGCATTGTTGAGCTTTGAGGTGCAACCATTTCCCAAGAGAGAGACAGGAGTTCTTGTTTCAAGTCATGTAAGGCTGAGCCCATGTAGCGGCAAAGTCTGGCTGTCACAGTGTGTAACGGGTTAGAAGGGCTCTCTACCGGAGTGCGGAAGCTAGAGCAAGCCACTGACTAATCCTCATCCATCTCATCACCGTCCGAGTTGTCATCGCTCTCCGCCGCCTCGGCCACCTTGATGTCGTTGAGCTCGAATTCCTGCGAGGGTGCAGAGGTGCAGAGTCAGCGGCAAGGCCAGACCAGGGAACGGAGCAAAACGAAGCGCACCTGGTCACACCCGAGGTACGAGTCGCAGATGAGAAGGAGGACGAGGTCGTGCGAGCCCTTGGACAAGGTCATCTCGAGTTTCGTCGATAGATAGATAGATAGATTCTTGTTTCAAGTTCTTTCGGGTCTAAGCCCATGATGACCGGCAGAGGCTGGCTGCCACAGCGCAGAACGGTAGAAGTGGGTATACTACTGATGGATGGGAGTCATTGGAGCGGACGGATAGGTCAAAAGGCGATTCAGAAGTGAGCGAGAGGAAGAGAGGGTCAAGAAGTGAAATGGAACGAGAACGGGTGCGCGTGGGTCAGAGCGAGGTGGTTAGACAGGTAGAGGGGTGTATGTTGTATCAGGAGAAGTTGAAACGAAGCGAAAAGGTCGCGGAGTGGGCGAGAAATGAGAGTTCTTGGTCTTGACCTGGAAGAACGACGACCACGAGTTCCGACGGAGCCGGTGCGGGCCGAGACAGCATCGTGGGGTTCATTGGAGTGTTAGGGGAGGGGGGTAAGCGCTGACGGCGGTTTGGCGGGTTTCTGGAGGAGGGAGAGTCGATGAGGGAGTGGAGGGGGTGGAAGGGGCGGAGCCGGTGGTCGTCCGGGCGGTCCCTTCGCGTCTCCGTCCGGCCCTTACTACTTGTCCTTCTTCTCCACCTCGGGCGCCCTCGATAGTCGCGGGAAGCGCCCTGTGGAGTCGAGGAAATCGAGAAGAGGGTCGCGGTAGGAGGGGTTGCCGAGGAGGAGGCCGGCGGTGGGGAGTTTGCGCAGGCGGAGGTGCTTGAGAAGCGAGTTGCGGGCTTCGTCGTAGAGCGGGCATGTGAGAAGCAGGTGTTCCCGCGTCTCCTGCTCGCCGCATTCGCAGAGGTCCGTTTGCATCGGGTCGAAGCGGGCGCGGTAGGCGTTGAGAGCGCAAGCGCCGGTTCGAAGTCGACAAAGCAGTGTAGCTCGGCGCCTGCTGAGCCCGTCGTAGTACCGAGACGAGCGAGAGGCGAGTGGTGAGGCGACAAAGAGTTGCCGGCCGGCAGTGGGGCGGCGCCATTCATCGTCCCACCGCGCGCGCGTCGCCTGCTTGTGTGCCATCCATAGCGCCGAGATACTAGCGGGTAGCTGAGCGTCGGAACCAGAGCCAGGCGAGGTGTTGTCGCTGAGTTGTGTGAGGCGGGCCGACTTGGCGAGATGGCGGGTCGACCGGCCTCCTCGCTCGCCCTCCTCCCACTCACTCCCTTCGTCCTCCGACGCATCCGACAGCTCCGCCATCTCCGGTACGAACACCAGACGCCCCTTTAGGTGCGTCCTGCGCTCCTTCCGCTGCTCCCGCGCGCGCTCCGCTGACTCCATCTCCCGCACCGCCTCCTTCGCCGCCAGATCCGCGACCTCGTTCCCGACGACGCCTACATGCCCCGGCGACCAGGAGAGGAGGATTGTGGTGCTCACACAGGTACGCCTACGCTCCTGGAACGCTCGCCGGATCGCGAGGCGGAGGTACTGGCCGGACGAGGGATTCGGGTCGGTCGAGTGGGTGAGAGCCGAGGTGTTGTCGACGGAGAAGAGGACATGCGAGGGCGGGTTAGCGGTGTCCTGGACTGCTTGGAGTGCGAGGAGGATCCCCTGCAGTTCGCCTGAGTACTGCAGGGGATCCTCCTCGCCGAGAGGCGCCGGTTGACCGTCACCTTCTTGACCGCGTGGAGCTGCTTGGTCGAGCGTTCCGCCAAGACGAGGTACTGCTGCTCCGTCTTGCGACCCGGGAAGAACGGCGCGATGACGGTCGTGTCGATCTCCTCGTCCTCGTCGGCCTCGCGCTCGAGGTGGACATTGACGACGATGGGCTTGCCTGCCGACAGCTCGTCTTGGTCCTCGATGTCGTACGTCACCTCAACACTTGGGTACCTGTTCGCAAACGCAGCGACGTCCCGCATCTGCCGGGGTGTGTGAACTGGAGGATCTTGTCGCGATCGGTGTCCTCGAGCTCGAGGAGGTCGTAAACCGAGTTGACATTAGCAGCCTGGCAGCGCTGGATGACTTCGCTCGAGAAGTGCGGGATCTGCTTCAGGGGCGAGTCGCTGTCCCAGGTTGCCTGCGTAACGCACTGCGCGAGCTCCATTGCACCGACGGCGTTCAGGTAGCCCGAGCTCGCGGCGACGTCAACGCATGCCGAGAGAAGCGTGATAACCTTCGGCCGGATCTGGACCTGGTCGGCGGCGAGGTCGGCGGGGAGAGTAAGGCGCGAGAAGTGCGCCTGGAGGAGGACGTTGACCTTGAAATGGGGAGTCTTGTACTTGACATTAGCAAGCTTGACCGGGACGCCGGTAGTAGGAGTTGAGGGGCGACGGTACCAAGTCTCCAGGTCCGGGGCCGGGCTTCAACATGAACAGTTTGAGGTAGGAGATGTGGAGAGGCAGTCGTTCATGTGGTGCAGATTTGGCAGGTCATTGTGGTGTGGTGAAGAGAGAGAGACAGAGAGATTCTTGTTTCAAGTCGTATTGTGGCTGAGCCCATGTAGACCGGCAGAGCCTGGCTGCCACAGCACAAAACATGTCTGATAGGGTAGCTACTGATGATGAGGGGCTATAGAAAGTGGGGTAGTAGAGGGCGGAGCACAGTGGAACGGCAAAGTGAGTGTAAGAGTGAGAAAGTGCGAGAGAATGGGAAGGAGGGAAGGTGGAGAAACGCGGCACGGTGAGCTGATAGACGAGGGTGTGTGGAGCTGGAGGAACAAAGAAAAAAGCCAAACCATCGGGAAGCCATTGAGAGAATGCCATTCTTGATCTTGACCTTCTTGGACCGCGACAACGATGCCGGCGGCGGCGGGACCAGGAGGTGGGCGCGTCCGCATGGTGTAGTGATGTGAGGGGTACCGGTAGGGTATGAAGCGGGGTGAGACGGCGGCGGTTTGGGCGAGTGAGAGCCGGAAAGGGCTGAGGCGTGGTGCAAGTAGGAGAGGTTGCGCCGCCGTAGAGACTCCTCCTACGCTCTGCCCCGCTCCCTTCCCTCCTTCTTACCCCCTTCTCACTGCTTATCTTGTACCAGCTCCGCCAGAAGTGTGAAGCGACCCGTAGCGGGAGCTTGATTGTCGGCAATGCGACAAGGACGGCAATTGTGGGGGTTTAGCGCAGGCGGATGTGCTTGTAGAGCGTGTGTCGAGCCTGCTGGTGAAGCGGAGGGTGCGGAGGACGCTCGGTGCTGCAGGTTGCGAGTCAGCAATGCGCGTCGCACTTTCTTTCCCTAGCCTGGCTACGCCCGTCGCAAGTTCCGCCATCTGATCCGCGTCCCGTGCGGCATACTCCAGGAACAAGTTGGTGGTGAGGATGACAGCCTGCGCACAGGACGGAGGCAAGAGCGTCATCATCGAGCCCAGCAAGCGGGGTGGAACCAAAACTCACAGCTTAGCATGCCTGTGCGCCTGCTTCTGCAGCGCAATGTTCAGGTTCTTCAGATTGCTTGTCTTGTATTGGCAAGAGCGGTTGAGGGCCGCTCGGATGCGGTTCAGCATTGCATACATCGTGGCAGGAGCGGGCTGCATGCAACTGGAGTCAGCTCATGGATTTGTCAAGCTCGATTGGATCACGCACCACCGACAGCATGCCTTCCTTCGATCTCGCAACCCTGGCGAGTGGGCTTGTTGCACCTCGGGAGGTACTGGATGTGGTCTATCAGGGTGTAGTAGTCAAGTATGTTAGCGGATATTGAGCAGTCAGGGTAAGCTAGCTGTTTGCAGCCAGGCCTGTGGAACAAGCAAAGGAAGGTCAGTCAGATGCCCATGTCCTGCCTCCGCTGTCACATCCGTTCCGCCACCCAGTGCTTGATCACATGCACAAGAACTCACCGCATATTACGCAATAGTACGATGCTCCGAGTGTCGTGCTTGTGGTCGCCATGTAGGTGACAATTTGGCGCGAGGCAAGGCAATGGGCACTTGGCGAGTGTTGAAAGACGCGCCTACAGATGGTTGAATGCCTGGTTGACCGCAGCTTTGAGATAGACATTGCCAAAGCTGGTGCGAGTTGCGCGTTGTCGTCCTTGTCGTCAGTATTGTGGTCCGCATCAACGAGCAACTCCGCCGTGACACTGACAAGGTCGTCAGCCGCCATCCAGTGTTGTCTTGTCCTTGCTGGGGGGGCCATGAGAGTCAGCAGGCCGGGCCTCAACACCTTGATGACAATTAGATGAAAGCACAAAGGGGTGCCAAAAGCGGACCCACCTGTTAGGCTTGGGCTAAGCTCGCTTCTCCAACCCTCCCTTCTCAAAACAAGCACCGTACACTATTTGACTCAAGTTGGTCCAACCTCTGCAACTGCAGCAAGGTGGAGAGTCGGAAACACTTCCTGGTTCTATAAACAGGCCTGACACTCGTTGATCAAGCATCTCTGCCTATGCAAACTGCCCACTGCTAGCCAGCTCCTAGCAACTTCCACGCTCCCCTCCTCGACTTTCTCCACCACACCGGACAATTGCCACACCTGACAAAGGCGCGGCAGGGAGAGAGGGTGGGAAAGTAGACAAGGAGGCAATCCAGGCGGAAGAACAGCCAACAACGACCTACCAGGACTGATTGTCTCCTCCCACCCAGCTCCAATCGTGCCCTTCTCCTCCCAGACCCCGCCAACCCGCCCCACCTCGTGCACCCTCACGCTAGCACACCAGCGGACACCACAAGGTTGGCTCAACCCACCCCCAGCCACGCCACTCCAACCGCGCCACTCCCCATTGTTGGCGTCTGTCCACGACCAAGACCAAGACACCTCCTTTCTCACTCGCTACTCAACTGTTTTGCTCCACTTTAGTTTCCCCGACCACGTCGACCCGCACCTACCCAACCCCCTTTTCGACTCTCTCTCGCCCATTTTGTCCTTGATCTGCCCCGCCCCGGGCTCGGCAAGCACCCTTCATCACTCTCTACCACACGACCCGCCCACACTCCGTCCCCACCACCACCGTCGTTGTCGTTGCGGCTCAAGAAGGTCAAGAACAAGATCGGCATTTTCTCGATGGTTTCTCAACGGATTGGCTTCGTTCTTCGTTCCTCCAACCCCACACACCCTCCTCTACCAGCTCACCACGCCGCGTCCGTTTACTCTCACTCCCTTTCGTTTTATCGCACTTCTTCGCTATCGCTTCTACTTTTCCGCTCTCCTTCCATCCACCCTCCCACTGTACTACTCCTATAGCCTCCCCACGTCAGTAGATACCCCATCCAACACATTATGCGCTGTGGCAGTCAGTCCCTGCTGGTCTACATGGGCTTAGCCCCAATATGACTTGAAAGAAGAACTTCTCTCTCTCTCTCTCTGCTTGTCCTTCACTGGCTCCATCAGGCACGTGAATTGGCCGGTAGACGTGATGAAGTTGAGGAGCGAGGCGCGGTAGTTGACATTGCCAAGGAGCCCGCCAATTGTGAGAGACAGGATTTCTTGTTTCAAGTCAGATTGGGTCTAAGCTCATGGTGACTGGCAGAGGCTGGCTGCCACAGTGTAACACAGCGAGAGTGGGTACTGTACTGATGCGGGAGAGTCGAAAGAACGGTCAAGAAGAGTCAGGAAATGAGTCAGAGGCAAAGGAGATGAGGGGGCGACTAAGAATCGTGGGAAAAAGGAGCGGGTGTGAAGGCAAGCAAATAGAGGTGTGTGCGTTGGGTCGGGAGAGAGAGAGAGAGAGAGAGATTCTTGTTTCAAGTCATATCGGGGCTAAGCCCATGCAGACCAGCAGGGACTGACTGCCACAGCGCATAATGTTATGGAAGGGGTATCTACTGATGTGGAGAGATCATATGAAGTGGAGAAATAGACGGGCGAGCACAGCGGAGCGGAGAAGTAAGCGTGAGGGTGAGAAGGTGCGAAAGAATCGGAGGGAGTAGTGATAGAAAGGTGCGGCGTGGCGAGCTAATGGAGGAGGGTGTGTAGGGTAGGAGGGACGAAGAACGAAGCCAAACCGTTGAAAAACCATCGAGATAATGCCATTCTTGATCTTGACCTTCTTGGACCGCGACGTCAACGACGACGAAAGCGGGGATGGGGTGTGGGTGGGTCGTGTGGTAGAGCGTGATGACGGGTACTTGCCGGGCTCGAGGCGGGGCGGGTTGCGGGTGAATTGGGCGAGGGAGAGCGGAAGAGGGTATGGGGTAGAGCGGTTTGAGGTGATGATGGCGCCGGGTGGTCTCCTCCTACGCGACGAGCAGGGAGGGGAGGGCAAGAAGGAGAAGGAGGAGCAATACAGAGCGTACATAGGAGGAGACTCAACAACACCACAATCACCCCTACCCATCCGCCCCTTCTCCTTCTTGCCTCTCTCCCGCCCAAATCACCTTCAACTCACCCCGCTCAAAGCCTGACAGACAATCTCGCTCCCGTCTTTCCCGCCGACATTGTCACTGCAGAAGAAGGTGAAGACCAGATTTGGCATTATCCCGCTGGGTTTGCTATTGTTTGACTTCATTCTTGCTTCTCCCAGCACTTCATTTCCCCCAATTAGAGCAGTGGTCACACTTCCTGACTCTGCTTCTCTGCTGCTAACCACTCAACACCTCTCTCCGCCGCAAACATCTGCAAGGGAAGCGTGAGCCTTGCATTTGCCAATGACAGGTCAGCGGGTCCGGCGCGATCGCGTGCTGGGCATGTCAACCTGAATCCTGACTCTGGGCCTTGCAAGCAAGCCAGCACGCAATCAAGCAAAGTGCAATGACGTGGAAAAGGTCAGCTTGCTTGCTTGTCGTGGGAGACATGCACGAACGATGGACAAGAGAGAGCAGATCTTGTTATAAGGCAATTGCAGTGTAAGCCAAAGGAGACCTGCAGAAAATGGCTGCTGCGGCATATACCGGCAAGAAGGATAGACTACTGAAGTGGTGGAAGTGTTAGAGAAACGTGGAGAAGGAGTATGTGGGAAACTGGGCCAAAAATCACAGTAAAACACTAAAGAGTGGATGTGTGCCAGAGTGAGGTGAATTGATAGATAAGCTGAGTGTATGAAAGTCAGATGAGGCCCAAACACGGTGAAACAGCTCAAGAACAAGCAAAAAAAAATGGTTCTTGGCTGTCGTCTGGAAAGGCGGTGATGAAGGTTGTGGTAGCCTTGAGATGGCATTTTGAGGGGTTGGTGCAGCTGAGTGAGGTGTAGGCTGAGAGCTGAATGTGGGAACGTGGAATTTTGAGGTGCCGAGGGCGAGTAACGCAGGAAGAGATGGAGAGGGAGGTGGGAATCATTGATGTTGGATTCCCTGCACATTCCCTTATTTTCTCCCTCTTGCTTCTGCTCAGTCTACATATCCATCCCCCCCGGGCGACATCAACAGCTGTGCACATCAACCACTGCTCCCTAGAAGTCAAGGAGAGACTGTAGGTAGAGGGGGTCATATGGAGCTGACCGCAGTGAGTGGTTGAGTGCTAGTGTGGGAGCATTGTACAGCTGACTATGGTCCAGAAGTAGTGGTAACACAAAGAAACAAGGGTGTGGACATCCTACAGATGTCCTCCTCCTCCTATGTTCCTCCCTGCAACCAACTTGTGCCTGTCTAAGCTGTCGGGTTCTGCTCCGCCTCCTTTGACTCTTCTGCATGGCTGGAACCTGTGCACTGTCTTCCTCGATCTTGTCGCTTGTCACACATCTTCGACGCCTATTGTCCCACTGTGATGCCACCCACGCTCTGCTCTCCCCATTCAGTGAGGAGGAGGAGTGATCTCTCCTGTTCTCTTGCCCAATGTACAACAAGGCCTGTTGCTCGCTCCAAGCACCTCCACTTGTGCAAACCTCACACTTGGTTCAGTCAGGGAGAAATGGGAAAAGGTGTCGGGTATGGAAGATGGGATTCTGGTATTGCTTCAGATAAGCATGGTGCAGGGTCTGACAGAGCTAGGACATTGTGATGTCTCAGGGTCTATAGGTTACTGCCGGCATGGAGGACTTCAGGGTAAGCCAGAGGAAGGGCAGCCGATACAAGGTGCATTGAAGAGCTGTCTTTGATGTGAATGTGCATGATTGCTGGTTGCACCTTCAGCGAGAGCATGAAGAGACAGCAACGGACACACCTGATCATACTGTACCTCTCAGTGCAAGCAGGAAGAGGAAGAATCAGAGATTAGAGAAGTAGGCTTGAAAGCTGGCGCGCAGTCTGCAGCTCTCGGTTCTCTTGTCATTTGTCCGCTTCAGCACTTCTCACTAATGAATCTTGGTCTGCAGGTTGATTTTGAGGGAATCAGAGCCAGGAAGAGACACAGAAGCAAGACGTTGACGTAGCAGCAGTTCCGGTTGTCCGTCTGCATCTTCCGACCTTCTCCTCCTCTACCCTTCTTGCGCTCCTATGCATCAGCCCCGGGAAGCTGACCGCCCTGTGCAGTCCCGGAGTCAAGGAATGGATTGGAGTGGGAGGGGTCGCTGAGAAGCTGGCCGAGAGATCGAGCGAAGGAGTGAAGAGCGCCTCTTGCACTGCTGCTTGCTCACTTGCGCGTGCATCCTAGCCGCCTGGCAAAAGCCTCAGGGGTTGAAGACATGACAAATACATCCAACAGACACACTGGTAGGCAGACAGAGAGGTCGAGAGGGAGGGAAGCCAAGACCGAAGCCCTTCAAGCCATCTCAATGTCGCCCCCCGAAGGTACCGCTGCCGGTCCCGCAGGCTTGTTCTACAAGGGCAGCAGGGACAGTCAGCACATTTTGCTACGCTCTAGGAGAGAGAGGCAACTGAGCGCACCTCCGGGGTCTTCATGAACGCCTCAAGCTCCTTGTCCAAGTCATCCGCCGTCTTCGGCTCCTTCCTGACCCGATCCCTGCCTTGTTGACCGGCACCACCACCTCGTCCGCCACGCGCGCTACCTCTCGCACCACCTCGGCCACTCCCGGGTCCCCGCTCGCTCCGCGGTCCGGTTGGTGCGCCTCCTGAGACGTGGCGAGTGCCGGAACCGCGGTCTGCCGAAGATGCGAACCTAGGGCCGCGACCACTGGAACATGCAGAGCGTGAGCTGGCTGACAGACGGTGGACAGAGTAAACCCGACGCACTCGTTGTTGCCGAGTCGCGCGAGAAGCGTGCCGGGAGCCGCAGGGCCGGGCGGAGGGCCGACCCGATAGTCAAAGTCTATCTCGAGTGGCTCACCTGGTAGGACACAACACGACGACATGAGCGCGGATCTGAGGCAATGCGCAAGGACGGGACGCACCTTTCGCCAAAGCGCCATTGAACGCCTCCTTTGCCTGCGCTGCGTGCTTCTCGTTCGTGTACGTCACCCACGCGATGCCCTCTGAGCGGCCAGAGCGATCAAACTTCGGATCAGGCGATGCACGGCGCGAGTTGCGCAGGCGGGGATGGGGAGGGTAAGAGGGTGGAAGGCAAGGAGAGGCGTGCGTGAGCGAGGTTAACCGTGCGGTTGAAGGTCGTTCCCGGTACTAGCGCCGTCGCGGACCGCAAGACCTGTAGACCGGGAGATGGGGGAGAGGGGAAGACGATGGTGTAGCCGTACTTTGATCTTTGGCCCAGCTGCAATCGGTCCAATCTGCGATGCAACGGGTCAGCCTCCACGCAAGAGGGCGCGGTATGCGATGCGAACTCGCCTGCACAAAGAGGAGCTGGCAGAAGTGCGAGGTCAGCGACTATCAGCAGCGTGAAGACGAAGGGGCGCGACACACCTCAAGCTCCCTCTCCGACACCTCGTAGTGAACGTTTTTGATGATCAGCTTGGCGCTCGCGCCGGACGAGGCGTCTCCTGCTGAAGCTGGCGCGTTGCGCGTTGTGGACCTGTGAGAGCCTTCGCCGCGTGGCTCGCCATCCGCATCGAACTTGTCGTGCTTCCAGCTGTCGTTCCCAGGACGCTGCGAGTGTCGAAGGGCAAGTCAGCGCGCCGCACGCCGGACCCGTCGACCCGTCGCTGTGCCGCCCAGACGGCCTCCGCAGCTGTCCCGCGACCAAGGCGCGAACGCGCGGCTCGGGAAGCGACTGGGTGCAACGTTTCTTCTTCCGTGAGGTTCAGACTAGTGCACGCACCGCATAAGGGCTCCCGCGCGTCTGCCCGCCGCCGCTGACCCGCCTGTTTCCCTCCCCGCTTGCCGTCTCCTTCCTCACCGCTCCGAGGGTGCGCTCAAGCAAAGAAGCCATGCGTGGTGTAGTCGGTGCTGAATGAAGCGTCTGCCGGTGCCCGATGAGCGAGAGGTCGAGAGAACTGGTGTGGGGGAGGGAGAGTAAGGTGGAAGCGGTTGCGACTCTCCTTTCGCCCACGAAGCGCGCGTCAATAGCGCTGTAGGCACACTGCCGGAGTCCGTGGCACTGCGTAGCACAGCGTAGGCTTCTGAGAGGGAACTCGCTCGCCAGGAATTTAGCGAAAGCCCTGTTCTCTCCTCGACCTGGACACACGCCGAAAGAGATGGAGGTGGTAACAGGGTGGTAAAGTACAGAAGCGCGGAAAGCACTCGACGGGACGGAGAGGAATTGCGAGACGTGCAGTGGGAGGAGTGTCTGCGGGGATTGGAGGGCGAGGCGGAAAGGGGCTGGGCGTGCGTGTGCGTGACTGACTGCGTAGGCGTGCAAAGAAGGAAGACGAAGGACTCGGGCGCGAGCCAGCTCAGAGCTTGGGGATCCTGCGAGCAGAACGAAAGGTGACGAGGTCAGTGGGCTAGTTTTTTCCACAAGACGCGACGCCGGAGAGTGCAGGCGGCCCGCTTGCTCCCCAGCGCCAGCTCGAGGATCGATTGAGGGACTAGCAGCGCACCTGAGTGTCTTGCTGATCATCGCCGCAGCCCATCCCGCAAAGATCACCGCCTCCCAGTGCACACTGACACCCAGCTTCTCCTTCGCCCAGCTGACAAGACCAAGGGGAAGTCCGTTGCCCTGTCCGAACACCCCCTCGAACTTGCCCCTCTTCACGCTCACAGCCATGAGCGCGACGAGAACGAGGGACGAGGGGATGGGGAGGCCCTCAAAGTACTTCGATTTGCCCGTCGTGTCTTTCGGGATAAGCGCGACTGTCGCGTTGAAGCGGGCGAGACGGGCGATGCCGGCGCAGATGAAGAGGGTGAGGAAGAGGGTGTCGAGGGGTGTACGGAGGCCGAGGGTGAAGGCGAGGAAGGCTGGCGCAACTCCGAACGAGATCTAGCGGATGACCGACGCAGAGGACACGTCAGGACCGGTCGTTGGCCGGATGGCAAGCACGCCCGAAGGAACGAGCCAGCAGAACGTACCGAGTCCGCGAGCGAATCCAACTCTTGTCCGAGCATGCTGCTCTCCCTCCTCCACCTCGCCACCTTGCCGTCAAGCGCGTCGAAGATGAACCCCGCAAGAGGGTAGGTCAAGGCGTGCCTGCAGGAGAACAAGGGAGATGGGTCGTGTGCACGGGTGTCAGTGTGACGCGGGGCTAAGCGGTACAACGATCGCAGACGCACCAGATGTAGGTCTGGTCGTGGCTGATAAGGTATTTGGCCGAGGAGAAGAGCGAGAGGGCGCCGCAGAATCCGTTTCCGAGCGTAACGATGTCGGCAAGGCGGAAGTTCCTGTGTCGATACAAGGGAATGGGGTCAGCATCACGCTCACACCAACATCCACTTGCGGTTGAGCAGGTATCGCAGGAAGCCCCAGGACACCTGGACTGGTACGCACCTGACGAGGCTGAAGTGCCTGTCGTCCTGCACAAACTCCCTCAGCTTGACCGCCTCGACGGCCTTCTCCTTCTGCGCCTTCTGACTCTTGGTGAGGTCTCCGTCCTTCATTGCCGCGAGCTTCTGCGCCTCTTCGAGTGTTGCGGATTCCCTCCTGTTCGCGAGCGCCTTTGCGACTGCGGCGGGCGGGGTGTCGATAGGCGCGGCAGCCTTGGAGGATGCCTGTGCGGGAGAGCCGGTGACTGGCGGGACTGTCAAGTCTGCTGCGGTGCCTGCGAGACAGACAGGCGGGGGAAGAGATGAGCATGAGCGATGACGGAGAGGGGAGGCCTCAATGGAGCACGGCAACGGGCAGAGTGCGCACCTGGCATTGTAGCGTGGAAACTGATCACTCTGCGTGTGACCCTGAGCAAGCGTCCGAGAGCGAGCGAGATGAGCGGAGTCCAACCCTCCTCCGTCACTCTCCAACATCTACCTCGTCGCCTGATCGACTCGCTCGTGCAGCTTGCTGGACAGCTGGACGCGCTCGCAGACTCCCAGCTACACTACATCTCCGGCTCCCAGGTCATGGCCTTTCCACACACGATCCCCCGCTCCCCCTTCGCCTTCGTCCTCCACCTGGTCGCGTTCGCCTCCATCTCCTGGTCCTTCAATGAGCTGTGGAAGCCGTCGCCGATGAGTGACTTCATGGACTCCAGCTACGGAGGGCACTGGCAGTACTTGACCATCCTCTCGTGCGTCTTCGTCTCTGACCGAATGGCCCGCTCTTGGTACTGAAGACGACTTGCCCGTCTGCCAGCCTCGCAATCGCCTGGCTCACGTTCCTCTTCTCGCTCCTCTACGACATCCTCCCTCTCTCGGTCTTCGCAAGGCTCAAGACGTCGGTCGCCGTCCTCGCCGTCCCGGTCGAGGGTCTCGTCGGCCTGCTGTACTGGACATTGACGGTCGTCAACCCGGCATTGCTCAACCCTTCGCTGGGCGAGGGGAAGGAGCCATTCCGCATCCCCTTCTGGCTTGACGTCAGCCTGCACGGACTCCCAGCGGTGCGCACTCCCTCTCTGCCAGTCTGCTTCGACGCCAAGCTGACGCGAGCCACTCCGACAGGTCTTCCTCTGGCTCGACTTCCTCCTCTTCTCTCCGCCGTTCCCCACCCGCGCTCGTCCTGCCCTCCTCTCGTCCCTCGCAGCAGCAGCCTACGTCTTCTGGCTCGAGCACGCCGCGGCCAAGAACGGGCGCTACGCGTACCCTATGCTCGGTGCGCTGCCCTTCCCTGTCTCTCACCTGCTCCGCATACTAACGCCGACGAGAATCAGACGAGTGGACGCCGGTCCAGCGCTCCGTCTTCTACGTCATGCAGATCCCAGTCCTCATTGCGCTGTACAAGCTGGCAAACGGAATTCACCGGCTTGTGAGGGGCGAACCGGACGTCCGCAACGAGGCCAAGCACGTCGAGCGTGCGGAGCGAAAGGTCGGCGCGAAGAAAGGTCAGTAGGGTTGGCGCTGTAGATTTAGACACTAGAATTTCCACGATCATGCAAGAATGTCCAGGACGGTGCTGTTTCTCTTCTCAGCCATCCCTCGAAGCGCTTGTGTCGAAAGCAGGCGTGCTTGCGCGTATTGCACCGCCAGCCTCGGCTACAGGTCAAACTCGTCCTGTTGCTCCGTCGCCTCCCAATCCTCGTCCTCGTCCTTATCTCCCTCATCCAGCTCTCCACCTCCATACTCATCAAGAACCCTCTCGAGCGCCTCCCTACACTCGCTCCAAATCGACCCGTCCTCGCCGTCCGCCTCGTACTCCTTCAACACAGGCGCGCGAACTCGTCGCAGCTCAGTAAGCGTCGAGAGAAGATGCTTGACGTAGGGCGTCGTCTGCGCCGGATCGGTCGAGAGAGTCGTCATGAGCGGTATACTCGTCGGTTGCTGGTTGAAGTCCATTGCGGACGGCCACTTCGGCGCGGTAGGGTCGTTGCCGAAGAGGACGGACGTGGAAGAAGAGGCGGAGGGTAGTTTCGGCAGAGGTGTTGGTGGGAGGACGAGCGGGAGGCCGGTCTGAGGGTGCAGACCGCGGAAGATCGGGGGTGTAGAGCCGGGAAGGAGAGGGTAGGGGTCCGGCAGTGAGACCCTGTGCGGCGAAAGCGTCTCGGATCAGTGGGAGAAAGAATGGAAGGAGATGACGAGAGGAGCATACCATCGGACGAGCGGTTCCCGCAGAGGCTTGACGTACTCCTCAAGGACCGGACCGAGAGCTTGCGATTCCTCAAAGTCGAGTCCGCGAAGGATGGAGTATCTCGCGTAGGGGATTTGGTCGGATCGGGACGAGGACGAAAGACCCTTGCTCGTCGTTCGCTGCGCGCGCCGGGAAGGATCGTCCACCTAAAGCGGCGCGAGCGAAGTGCAAAGCTTCACGAGTCAGCGTGAGCTGCAAAAGACGGAAGGACGAGCACGCACCTCCTCATCCCGCTCTTCCTCCTCCTCCTCCTCCCACGCACTCCACCCCTTCTCTAACCCCCTCACCGTCTCCCTCCACCGCTCCTCCCCCTCTCCCTCCTCCGTCCTTCTTCGGAGCCACGGGTCAGTCAAGAGCGGAGTCATCCCGGAGATGGACGCGATGCGGGTTGTGGTGCGGTAGTTGAGGAGGGTGGGAATTTCGGAAAGCGCGCCGGGCTCGCTGTATGGAGGTGGGAGTCAGCGCACGGAAGGCAGAGGACAAGGCACGTTGATCGGCGGCCGAAGAGAGAAGCGCGAGGAGGCGCGAGGAGCAAGGGAGAGGGTTGAAGCCGAGGCCGGCTGGGCGGAGCGGAAAATGTGGAGGAAAGGATACGGTGAAGGAGCAAAGAGGAAGGCGAAGGGGTAGAAGGAAGAGGGAAGAGGGGAGAGGGAAGAGGGAAGAGGGACGAGGGACGAGGGAAGAGGGAAGAGGGCAGAAGGAAGAGGGCAGAGGGAAGAGGGAAGAGGGCAAAGGGGAGAAAGAAGAAGGAAGAGGGAAGAGGGAAGAGGGAAG
>NW_015622961.1:1428390-1534859 GCF_000320785.1 Rhodotorula toruloides NP11
TGAAGCAGGAAGCAGGAAGCAGGAAGAGGGAAGAGGGAAGAGGGAAGAGGGAAGAGGGAAGAGGAATGTAAGGAAAGGAGACGAACCGGAGTTCAGAACCGGCGGACTGGAGGTGCATAGTCAAGACCGTCCTATAGCTCTCGCACCGGTCGACCTGCGGTACCATACATCGAATCTTGTCAGCGTCTCTCGTTTGGAATGGGAAGGAGGAGACACGGGCGCACGTCATCCCTCAAGTACTTCCTCCACGCCTCTTCCCGCTTCTCGTCCCACCCTCTCACAGGCTGCACCGGCAGGTACATACTCGCATACTCCTCCGTCTCCACTAGCGCTAGCGCCTCATTCAACACGCGCTGAGCCTTACTTCTCTGCTTGAGCATCCCAATCAGCGTGAGCTCTCTGGTAGAAGAGAGGGAGGAACGTACGTTCGTGTCAGCCCTCTTCCATCCTCGAGCGTTCGTCAAGATCCCTGCGCTCCATACTGGCAACTTGGGGAATTCGTCGCGGATTGTGCGGGTGAGGAAGGACGAGGAGAGGCCGGAGAAGGCGGTTGAGGAGGGAGTGGTCAGGATGAAGCCCTGTGAGGGGTCACGGGTGTGTCAGTAGGAGTTCTTGTTGTGTGTGTTGAAGGCGGAGCCCAGAGAGGGAGAGATGGATTGGATGTGGAGGTTGGGGAGGAAGGGAAGGTCGGGTGCGGCGAGGTAGAGGACGGCGAAGGGAGGGAGCGAAGCCAGAATAGGGTATGTTGGGGGAGAGGAGGAGCGATGACTGGAAAGGAAGTGGGAGGAACTGGAGGGAGAGCCAGCAGAATGGGGAGGAAGGCGGGATCGTCGACGATTACGAGGAGAAGAAGGGAAAGGATGGAGGAAATGGAGGAAAGGAGAGCGGCGGGAGTGGAAGGAAAGAGGAAGAGGAGACTAGCGAAGTCGGAGGGAGCGGCGCACTTCAAGGCGAGGCAGGAGACGGAAGCTAGACGTACCTCGGAATGGTCTGCTCGTTCGGCGAAAAGGCGGAGGTCATCCTCGACCGCTTCTCTCAGCTGGGCGCAAGAAGAGCCTTATTCTCCATCAGCGCGCGATTCCATATGCGAATGCAAGCGGCTTCAGGTGGAAGGAAGCGAAGCGACGCACCTCGACATCCTCGTCCCAGACTTCCCGTCCCTGCCTGAACGTCGCAAACTCTCCCGTCTCGCCCGAACCAAAGGGAGAGTATCCCTTGACGGCGTGCGTTCTGTAAGAGCTGCGAATGGGACACCGCAATGAACAGATTCAGCTCGAGGAAGGCTGAAAACGAGGAGACGAGGGCGCACGAGGAAGCGGCAGCGGCAGAGACGGGCTGAGCGGCGGTTCGGTGGGCGTGAGGAAAAGCCGACGTTGACCACTCGGAAGCGGGACTGGACGATTCGAGGCGATCAGCTCATCAGGACGAGGAGGAGAGGAGGAGCAGACGGGACCCACATGGCCTCGAGCGCCTGCCTCGGTGTCTTGCCCTGTCCTGTGAGTATCCGAGAAGCTGGTCAGCCCTCCGCCAGCATCCCTCGAGGCCTGCTCAAGCCGTCGGAGGCAGTGCAAGCGAGTACCACTCACCCGCGAGGACGACCTCGAGCGTCTGGTCGTAGGTCGCGTCCTGTCCGTCTGCGCGGCACACGAGGACTGCCTCGAGTGCGTGTCTGTCCATCGTCGGTGCGAGTGGTTGGACGAGGAGTGGACGCGTGCTGTCGCGCAGACAGGAGTTTGCGATCGGCGAGGAGGAATGTGCGGGCGGAGTTGGAGTTGGTTGCAGCGTGAAAGGCGACCGTTGCTGTTGTCCTCGACTCCACTGCTTCACTCAGCGACATCGACCCGCTCAGCCTGGTTCGTGTGTTGAGGTCATCTCGTCGCGCGAGTCGCTCTTGCCTCGCACAACTCTCAACTCGCTCAACTCGCTCCTCTCGCCCTGCCCAACTCTCGCTGTTGCTGGGATGACCGCCCCACCGCACGCGGCGACCCACAAGCTCACGCAGACACACACCCAGCGCCCTCCCACGCCGCCCAGCTCAACCTCCGACTCGGGTTCCCCACCCCCTCCTCGCGACCGACGCAACCGCGACGCACGCGACTCGCACACCCCCAACTCGCGACCAGACGGACCAATGGCCGACTTTGACCCGCTCGAGGGGTATGCAGACGAGGAACACGGCCGAGAGGGACCTGCACGAGGCGACGGGCTGCGCAGGAGACGCTCGCGAGCAGGAGAGGGCTCGTACAACGAGGAAGGGCGGGGCTCGGGTCAGTCGCGCAGGGCGCGCAGGAACCGCCACTCGATGCGCGGAGGGAAAGGCGTCGCACTCGAGCCACCGCGAGACCCGGACTTGTTCCTCTCGGACGACAACTTTCACGTTGCGTTCACTCCCTTCCACTCGGCGCCCTCTTCCCGCTTGCTGACGTGCACTACAACACCCACAGGAGCACCTCGAGGCAGAGAAGACCTCCGGATGGCACCACCTCCCGCTCATCCTCGTCGCGCTTCCTCCGCTCGGTGCGATCGTGCATGGCAGGGCAGAGAACTGGTCCGACGCCATCGTCCTCGCGCTCGTCGTCTTCTACCTCTACCAGCTCATCAAGGGTGCGTTCAGCCGCTCGGAATAGCAGGCGAAGGGACGGATGTCGCTTTCTCGCGGAAGCTAACTTCGACTCGCACAGTGCCGTGGGACCTCTACTACGCCTCCTACACGCGCACCGTCCTACCCTCCTCGCTCTCGCCCACACTCCCTCCCGAAGACCCCTCCGTGACCGCCCTCCGCGCCGCCTCCTCCCGCTCCCTCCGCCGCGCAGAACTCTTCTCCCTCCTTCTCACTTTCCTCGTCCCCGCCGTTGGCGCTTCGATCCTCCATTACGCGCGTGGACTGCTCAGCGATCCGGAGAGATACATCAACCGCTTCTTGATCGGGTTGTTTGTCGTCGGGAGTAGCGTCAAGCCTGTCGGACATGCGGTCAAGCTCTTGAAGCACCGTGCGTGACCGTCTCTTACTCACCGGTCTGAGACTCGACGGCCTGACGAACAGCCGCGCGCACTCGCAGACTCGCTCTACCACCAAACGCTCGTCCACTACCCCTCCGCCGAGATCGCCCTCCTCTCCTCGCGCATCGAACACCTCGAATCGCGCCTGACCACTCTCCAATCCTCGACCTCCTCTCAGCCTGCCCAGCCTTCGACCAGTCCAGAAGAAGTCAGCACCCTCTCCCGCGCGTTGAGGCGAACCCAGCTCTCGCTCCAGAACACCAAGCTCGAGTCGGAGGAGAAGACGCGCGAGGTCGTCGAAGCGGTCGGAGAAGTCGTTCGTGTTGTCGAGAAACAAGAAGAGGAACTCGAGCTCCTCCGCGCATTGGTCGACCAGCTTTCGTCGACTCAGTCGGCTTCAGCCTCGTCGAGTTACGCAAGGCGCGGACTCGTCTCGGGCGTCTTGAGGGCCCTCCTGATGCACTTTGCCTACCCGCCTCCCTCCTCGCACGGCGGACGGGACCACTCGCTCGTCACGCGCCTCGCACTCTTGCCTGTCTCGTTGCCCGCTACGATCGCGAGCTGGACGCTCCAGACTGGCGCGAGGGGCGCGGTGGGCATGCTTGGCTGGCGAGAGGACGAGTACGAGGGAGGCGGGGTGAAAGGAGGGAACGCGAGGAGGTTGGGCGGCGCGGGTGGGAAGAGCAGGGGCAGGGGGTTGCCTGCTCCGACGGTCTACGACGACGACGATGAGGAGGAAGAGACGGAGGGTGAGAAGGCGGAGGCGGCGAGGTACGCCAGGAAGGACCGCGGGTGGGTCGATGTCGCACCTCGTGCGGCTGCGGCTCGCCCGTCTGCGATGACGGCGCGCAAGCTCCGTCCTGCGGGTGATGCGGTCAGCGGTGGACGAAGGAACCGCTGAGGAGCTTGACGTTGTGGCTTGACGACGATGCACGCTTGTTTGACGAACTCTATACCCATTCTGTTGTGCCCTTCCCGTTCGCTTTCCCTCACTCTATCGCTGTACCCGCAACCGTAGTGTTATGAAAACTCATCCACTCTGTCCGTCAGGGTTACAACAGGCCATCCGCGAGATTTCGATACACTTGCTACGAGCCTCTCCAACGGCTCACGACTCGCCCAACTCCCGCACCTTTGCCCTCGTCGCACCCCCACGACTGCGCCGTCGTGCGAGCTCGAGCGTGTTGCGCATCTCGTCCATGACGGTCTTGAGGCTTGCCACTTCTTGGTCGACGGAGAGCGAGTGGCCTGAGAGGTGGTAGCCGACGAGGCCGGCCTGTCGCACCACGAGGTTTTCCATCAGTAAGGATCTCCAGCGTATAGTAGAGAAGAGGCGGGAGGAGCGGAAGCCGCAGACGCGAGAACATACCTTGTAATGCCCGAGATTCCGTTGGTAGCTCACAAGCGACTCTCTCGTATTCTCCAGCCCTTGCCACACGCCCATCAATCCGCCAGCACTGACTCGCGTCAGCTCAATATCCCTCTTCAGCATCCTGACCCGCTTCGCGCCGCCCACTTTCCGCCCAGTCGACTCGAGCAAGTGGCTGACCCAGTCCATCTCCTCGAGCGAAGCGAGCGACGATGCCTCTTGCGAGCGGAGAGAAGCAAAGAGAAGGCGGGACTTGTCCGACGCGAGGGTGGCGAGAGGGATCGAGCGGTCGAGGGAGTTGAGGAGGTCGGATAGGGTCGAGGAGATCTTACCGAACAGGGTGGAGAGGAGATCGGAAAACTCGGTCGCTTGGGCGGCGGTGAAGGGTTTGGAGGAGCTCGAGGCGCGGAGGATGAGGTCTTCCAGGCGGTCAAACTCGTGGCTGCAAGCGAAGTCGTCAGTCGGGCTGGCTAATCTCGAGGGTCCGAAGGACGCACAGAACGAAAGCGAAAGCGTTCAAGCCTTGCGCGTTCAGCCCAATCACCGCATCTTTGACCTCCCGCGTCAGGTCGCCCAGTTCTCCCAGCTGGCCCGCGACGAAATCCCGGTCCTCGAGCGTACTCGTGTACTTGACGGCCGTCGCGAGCTCCCAGATCGCCACGGGTTCCAACGACATGCCATCGCTGTCTGCATCGCCGAGGTGGATGAGGTGGTCGAAGACGTCGAGAGCATGGGACGCGCGCGTCTTGGCTGTTCGGGCGGCGGAGGCGCTCAGAAGCTCAAAGTCGCGTTGACGGGCTGACGAGCTACCGAAGATGCCGAAGGCGAGGCCGGGTAAGGAGGAGTAGTTGAGGCGGAGGAGGGCGGCAGGAGAGAAAGGGCGGAGGTGAGGGAGGGGAAGGGCGAGGCTGTTAAGGCGGGAGAGCGGAGCGTGGAGGAATGCGGGGAAATACGAGAGGTACCAGAGCGTGTACGATCGAAGGATGGCGAGGGAGACGTAGACGAGGATCGCAAGAAGAATGTAGGGAAGGATGGGCGCGATGAGGGGCAGGAGGAGGCGGAAGAAGAGGGAGAGGGCGCGGCGGATGGACTGGATGATGGTGGAGTAAGCTATAACCAGAGCAGAGGTCAGTATAGCTTTGCAAATTGCGAGGACGGGGCAGAAAGACAGACCTGACGGGCCCCTTCTCGGAGCAGGCATCGACTTCCGCACCTTCCCCGTCTCCTGAGCGCTTCTGCGCGGTGCGTTCGGTCCCTCGAGAAGCTCTTCGGTATGATCCGCCTCGTCGTCCGTCGACCAGTCTCCTTGTGGTGTCCTGGGCCGCCTCGAAGATGACGTTCGAGGAGGGGTCGCGGCAGAGGGGTGAGCACGCTTGCGGCGTAGGCGGGCGGCTTTTTCGGGACTCTGAGGTGAACCAAAGCCTGCTGACATGCTTAATCCAGCCTAAGAGAGAAGAGCCACGACAAGAGATGAAGCGTTCTTTGTCAACGAATTCCTGCGGTTGACATCTCTCCTCGCTCGCTTGCACCGCTGCTGGACCACGCTCAGACTGCTCATTGAGGTCCTTGGAGCCTCTCGCAGGCGGGCGCGATGAACCGCAAGCCCGTCCCGCTCTCCGAGTTCGCCCTGCTCTCCGACCTCGAACCGACCTTCGAAGAGCGCCTCGCCCGGCTCGAGAAGGCGGTGGGACCACATCCGCTGTTCAAGCCGATCAATATCGAGTCAGATAGCGAGGACGACGAGCCGGCGCTGCCCGTCAGGAAGGATGTCGAGCGCGAGGATGGACGTCTGGCGGGACAGAAGCGCGTGAGGGATGGACAGGGCCAGGCGCAGGATGCTCGCAAGGAGGCAGAGAAGGCGATCGAGGCTCTCGAACCGCCCAAGAAACGTCAAGCTACAACTTCGTCTCGCCAGCCCGCCTCGAAGCCAGTTCCGCCCGTTCAGCCAACGAAACCGCCTCGCCCCGAGCTTACCGAAGTGCTTGTCCTCGACGAGTTGTCCGATGGCCCTGTAGCTTCGACGTCGAAGCTTCCCACCGCGGCTCCGACCAAGACCCGCTCGCCGCCCGTAACGAGTTCTCCGTCAACCAGCCCTCCCGTCGTCGATGTCCTCTCTTCCGACAGCGACTCGGACGGCTGCGCGAAGGGTTCCAAGGCCGTCAACGCGCGCGTCAGCAAAGTCCGGGGCATCGGAAAGGCTATCGCGCCGCGCGCGAGCCGCTCCAACGCGTTCGAAGTCCCTCTCGTCGCTGGCCAAGCTGGCGCTGCCTCCGCCCGGACTCGCAAGAAGCCACGTCTCTCGCTCGAGCAAGCCCTCACAGAAGCTCGCAAAATCAAGGGCGACAAGCTTGCCGAGCAGTTCAAGACTGTGTCCGACTTCATCGACTATCTCGAGCAGTTCTCGCCTCAGCTTGCCGACTCAAAGAAGATCCTGGCCGGCTGCCGCATCGTCTTCGTCAACACCGACCACTGGCGTCGCTCGTCGCAGACAGTCGTCGTGCGCGCCGCCGCAAGCACAGCGCCGCGGAACCGCTTCGACCAGGCTTTGCGTACCAACATGAGCGTCGCGGCGAAGAACGGCGCGACCCTCGTACGCCCGGAAGACTTTGTCCCTCCACCGTACGAAGTAACGGGCGAGCCATTCGACCTCGAACGGGCGGAAGCAGAAGGCTGGACGACGCACATCATTCCGCTCGTGCCGCAAGGCCAGCGCGCACCAACGTACAAGGAGATTATTGCCTGCCTCGGGCCCGACAGCAGCGGTATCAATGACGACGAGCTCGGTCCCTTCGTTCAGGTGGTCGGTTTCCCCTGGATCACCAAGTGCATCGATGTCAAGGGCAAGGCGTCCGAGTGGCCGTACGTCCTGAAGGGCGACTTCAGGCAGAGCGAGGCGGAGGCGGAAAAGGAGGAGAAGGTTAGGCAAGTGGTGAAGGAGCGCGAACGGGCGAGGAAAAAGCAGGCGAAGCTCGAAGCTGCGAAGAAGAAGAAACTTGGCGCGAAGGGGAAGGGCCAGGAGCAGGAGGACACGGACGTCGAGGAGTCAGATGGCAGCGATGGTCACGCGGACGGCGTGTCGTGCGTTTCCCACTTTCGCGGTATCGTCTCTACGCGCTGACATCGTCGAGCGTTTCGCAGTCCGCTTGGTCCGGAGGACTGGCCCGAGGGTGAGGCTCCGCCAGCCGGCTACTTCGACCAGGCCACAAGCCAGTCGACCCTATCGTCACTCCCGCCACGTCAGAAAAAGGCGAAGACCCCGACGACAGCTCAGGTCGGCGGCGGCGGATCTCTCGAGCAGGAAGACGTCGAGATGAGCGACCCTATCGAAGACGCCGACTTGACGCGCAAGATGGCCGGCCCGTCATCATCGCCTGCGGCCCAGGAGAGCCCGAAGGGCAGAGGGAAGGCGAAGGCGAAGGCGAAGGTGGCGAAGAGGGCCGTTCCCAAGGGCCTGGAGGACGAGCTCGCCATGGTCGACAAATACGGCCTCGACGATATCGACGAGTTCCTCGAGAAAGGCACCATCGACCCTTCGCCTGTCTCGTTCGACGACGACGAGTGCATGATCCTGTCGAACCGGGTCGACTCCTTCTCCACCGAAGAGGAGAATAGCGACGAGGAGAAGGAGGAGTTCAACCCGAGGAAACGAGTTCAAAGGGTGCGTAGGACGGTCCTCGATGTCTTGAAAGTCCGCTGACTTCAGCTGTTCTCGCAGAACTACCGCTACGCCTGCGACAACCCCGAGGAGAACCGCGCCACTCGCAACGGTCCGAACGAACCCGTCGCGTTCCAGGTTTGTCACGACTCTCGACGTCGTGCATAGTCCTCTCTCACGTGTCCCCTCACACAGCTCGAAAAGCTAGCCGACCTGCAGTCGACGACGACCGAGAAGGACCAGTTCCGCCAACGCTCGTACAAGCAGGGTGCGCTGCCGTTCTGGAGGATTCCGTGCACCGGTTCCCTCAGCTGATGGGCTCCCTTCCCTCGAAGCCGCAAACAAGTTGCGCAGCTGCCCGACCAAGGTCACTCGCTTTGACCAGCTCGTCAAGCTCCGCGGTATCGGCGATAAAATGGCGAACAAGATTATCGAGATCCTGCGCACCGGTAGGCAGAGCTTTTGCATTCTTCCCGACGCTGTAGACTGACGTATGCTTCACAGGGACGCACCGCCGCCTGACGACCTTCCAGACTGAACGCGAGAAGACGGTTAAGCTCTTCTGCGGCATCTACGGCGTCGGACAGGCAAAGGCAGCGGATCTGTACGACAGGGGCGCCCGTTCGGTCGAGATGATCAGGCGCGACCCTGCTCGGTTCGGCGCGGATCTCCTTCACGTCGGCTTGAAGTACTACGAGGACCTCCTGGAGCGCATCCCGAGGGACGAGGTGACGGAGCTTTACGGGCATGCGAAGCGCATCGGTGCGTTCGTGCGGGTCTTTCCTTGAAGATGCGACTGACCTGATTCCCTCACCTCCAGCCTACAACATTGACCCGAAACTTCAAGTCTGGTGCATGGGCAGCTATCGCCGAGGCGCCGAGACGTGCGGCGACATCGACTTGATTGTCACGCGGGACCCGAGCGACGGCAAGACGCATGAGGGAGCCGTGCAGAAGCTGTGGAAGGGTCTGGTGGCGGAGAAGATGGTGCGACACGAGCTGACGGTGCCGGAGGACTGGCGCTCGCTCGATGCGCTGTACGTCGCAATCTACCGCACTCTACGCAAGCAGCCGCTGACCAGTGCTACCGCCATAGTGTACACGATTTGATCAGGCTGCCAAAGCCTGGCGCCAAGATGCGCCGCATTGACGTTCTCGGTGCCTTCGCGTTTGTTACCCTTCCGCACCTGAGACGAACCTGACCCTCCAACGCGCAGGTGTGCCGTTCGACGAAATTCCCGCCGCCATGATCTACTTCACAGGCAACGACGTGCGTGACGTTTTTCTGTGTTCTTCGCACCGACGTCGTTCTCCCGCACTCGCGGCTTCTCGACGGCGTTCAAAACAACCTCGTTCTACCGTGGTTCCATCCGCCTTACTGATCATGCTCTCATCCGACAGTACTTCAACCGCTCGATCCGTCTCAAGGCTCGCCGCCACGGCTACCGTCTCAACCAGCGCGGTCTCTACAAGGATGTGCGCTAGGCTGAAGTCCCGAGTGACGGTCGTGTACTGCATTTGCTGACGATGCTCGTCCTGCCCGTGATCAGGTCGCGCGCGACAGGAAGGGTGACAAGCTTACCGAAGGCGTCCCTGTCCCCGGCATCAAGCACGAGAGGGACATCTTCAGGATCCTCAAGGTGCCGTACTGCGAACCGGAGCAGAGGCTTCCATAGGCGGAGAAGGGAAGGGCGGAGCGCTTGAACGGTTTCGGGACTCATGTTTGTACGGCTTACGCATAGCGTTTTCGTTGTCCACATTGTTGCTTGCTATACATACTCGCTTTCTGCCCGCTCTGCGTTGTGGGAGGGACCCGGCGAGAGGCGAGTCGTTTCGAAGCGAAGACCGACCAGCTCTCTCCATCCCAGCATCCATCGGCGTCTGTCGTCGGTTCTCTCGCGCTCTGGCACCACCTCCAAATGTGTAGCAAAACGCATGCAATGCAAAGCTTCACAAAGCCAGCTCGTCCTCACTCGACTCCTCCACCAAGACTCTTCTTCGCTTGATGGCGACCTCTTGCGCAGTAGCCCGATGCCAATCCGCACCCGTCCGCGAGGATCGGGTAGTATGGGTCGACGCGGCGCGGTCCGAAGCTTCGACTCGGCGGCGCTTATCGACAGGTGGACTCGGGCTTGGGCTAGGCGGCGCTTTGCCCGCCGAACGAGGCTTCGGTGCAGCAGGGGCTAATGCCCGATTGTCGCGGACGGGCGGCGGGCGTTTTGAGGGGCGTCGTCGGGCCGAACGTAGTAGATCGAGGTCGTCGGGTTCCGACGAAGTCGGCGTAGCGGTTGGGTCGGGCGAACGAGAGCGAGGCGGCTTGAGGCGCGACTGCTGGTCGAAAGAAGCGGTAGAGGAGGTAGTCGAGCGAGGCATGGGTGCCGAAGGAGAGGGAAGGTCGGGAGACGGAGACGGCTCGAGAACGACAATCTCGACAGGCTTGACGTGAGCAGCTTGCTGCCGCTTGGACACCGAGCCTGCACTGCATTCCCGCGCCGCAATGCGAGACGATGCGGACGATGCTGTCGAGCCGGTTCGTTCGATCTGTCGTGCGGGTCGAGACAGGCTGAATGCCGGCTCGACGATCTCGATGTCCGACTCTGCGTCTGCGCTGTCATCGTCAAGCTCAATCGACGAGGAGCGGATCGTGCGGTCGCGATGTCTGGGTGAGGTGCCGCGCGACGTTTGTTTCCTCAAGCGTTTCGGCGGCGCACTCGGCGCCGGCGTCTCTTCGTAGTCTGTCGACAGGCCGGCCGCCAACCTCTCCTCCTCAACTGATGGCGACTTCGAGGATTGGCGTGGCCGCTCCTTCCTGGCGCGTCGACCGTCGAGCTTCACAAGCCAACCTTCGACGACCCGGACTTCTGTGTTGTCTAGCAGCCGACGACGCCGGCAGGCAAGCATGATGCATCGCGCAAAATCGTCTCGACGTCGTTGGCGCATGTCGGTCATGTTGGACACGCACAGGAACTCTTGCACGAGGAAAGCGATGTCGTCGATGGTCCGGCTGGTGTGCCAGTTGACGACTTTCGTCTTACGAGTGCGGGAGGAGAGGTAGTAGCTGCTCAGATAGTCGACGAGGAGACACGATTCGGCGTCGTCGGAGGAGTCGTGGTCGGAAGTCGGATTCGGCGAGGAAGGGGAACGTAGTGTCACGGCTGGAGGAAGGGCGAGCAGGCGGTCGAGGCGTTCGAGGTTGTGTCGCGAAGAGCGAAGGTTCACCTCGCGCAACGTGACAGCTTCGAGCTCGGCCACCAGTGCGAGTGCAACGAGTTCGGATGCCGGCCCGTCCGCGTCTTCGTCGGCCAGGCGATTTTTGGCCGCATGTAGCACCGCGTGCGCCATCTCCGACAGTCGTTCGAGACGACTCAGCCTTTGCCAGCGCTCGAAGCGTGTCTGTTCGTAGGAAACGTGCGAGTCGGGCGGGAATTCGAGGAGGAGCGGCAGGGCAGCCTTGACCTGCTTGACTATCCTCGCGAGCACCTCGTCAACCATCTCCGCTAGTCCCTCGTTCTCCTCGTCGTCCTCCTCCTCGTCGCGCAGCTCCTGCAGCGTCGAGACCATCTTCATAGCGACGTCGCTTAGTACGCTCAACACCTCGATGGCGACTTCGCTCGCCGCGCCGAGCTTCGACGGGGAGAGGACGAGGAAGGAGTGAAAGAAGAAGCGGTCTTCGAAGGCGGACGAGAGGAGAGTCGGGAGAAGGGCAGTATGAAGGAGAGCATGGGGGGACGGCGTGAGGCGGAGGACGTCAAGGATGTTGGCTGTCGAGGCAGCGGTGGTGAGAGGCAGGGCGAAGGCGGATTGGACAAGCGGTCGATGCAGTCGAGCGGCCTAGAAAAGCAGGAAATGATCAGCTCAGCTAAGGCGAACAGCGGTCTCTCGCTCAATTGATCGTAATCTGCGGCCTGAGCTCTCTGACGAGAACACAACACACCTCAGAAAACGCTCCGCGCTCGACACAGACGCCGAGAACCGTCTCCCAGATGCCGTAGGGAGCGTCCGCGTCTTGCAGTTCCGTCACGAGAATCGAGGTCGCGTGTTCGGCGAGGATCCAGCTAGAGAAGAGGTCGTTAGCAGATGCGTGGGAGCAGGGTGAAGCGGAAGAAGGACGCACCGCCAGGTATAGGTCGGGCAGGCCTCGTACCACTCGTCGACGAGGCGCGAAGCCTGCATCTCCGCCTCCTGTGCCGAGACGCCTTCCGCTCTGTCCATTCCTACGCTCGTAGGTCCTGGACTCTCGCCGTCTGAATCGTCTGAGCCAGAAGACCCATGTTCGGAGGAAGAGTCGGACGATGGTTCGGGCGAGACCATCCCGTTCTCGACGAGCCAGCCTCGCACGTTCTCCTCAATCGCCCAGCCGACGTCTCTTGCGGAGGACTCAGCGAGGGAGGAAAGGTGGAATGCGGAAGAGGGTGATGAGGACGAGTCGACGATCGAGTCGAGGATGTTGGTGTACGCGCGGAGGACGGCTGTCGTGCGGTGGATAGACTCGGAGGAGAGAGGTGGCGCAGAGGAGGAAGATATCGAGGCCGATGAGGAGTTGGGACGAGCATATTCCCGCAAGTGAGCTGTCCACTCCTCGACACCCGCGCGCTCTTCGCCTGTACCGAGTCCAGGTCCACGGACTCGCCGGGTCGGACGATGGTCCGCGTCGTCTTCAGGCGTCGCAGAGTCGGTGCCCCGCCCTCGCTTTGAGCCGTACTTCTTCGCTCCGCCCGCCGTCCGGGAATGCTTCTTCCACGCAGGTCGAACCGCTCGGAAGGGGCTGCTGGACGGCGAAGGGTCGGCGGCGTCGAGCTGATGTACAGATGACCGCTTCGACGCGCGCCCAGCAATCGAAGCAGAGGACTGCCGCCTCCGCTTCTTGCTCCGCGCAGACCACTCGTCCTCGCTGTCGTCCGACTCCGCCCGTCCGCCTTGCCCCTGATACGGCCGGTACCTGTCCCTCTCGCCGTCCCTCCCGTACCCGGAACACGCGCGCTGCCTGTCTGTGTCGAGTTGTGTCGCGAGATGCGCGAGAGCAGAACGAAGCGGGCGCAGGAGGCGATTGATGCGCGAAAGGGTGAGCCGGGGAGGTGATTCTCGTGTAGTGTGAGCCAGCGTGGTAGCAGCGCGTAGCAAGGCAGGTGTACTCGAGCGTGAGTGGGCGGAGAGGAGAGAGGTCGATTGATCGCGGGTTTGGCGAGGACAGTCACCACGACTCGCTTCGTGAGGCTGACGAGTGCGCTGGCTGGACTCGCAGGAGTCTCTTGCACGACTCTGAACGACACACGCTTGCTCCCACGTCGTTGTCGCCGTCCTTTCGCCGACTCCCTTCACCGCCTCCTCGCCTCATCTCTCAGTCCGAACTACGCCCCTTGTCCAGCTTGATCCACCTCTTACTCCTGGCACTACACCGTTGAACGGGATGGGAGCCTTCGCCGACCTCTTCCGCCCCTCGCCGAACCGCAGACATTCGTCCTCGCCCTCCTCGAAGCAGCCGCGCTCCCTCTCGACGCTCGATGTCCCCCTTCCTCTCCCTCAGCCCATGTGGGCACTCGCAACCGAGCCGGGGTGCGGCAGGACGCCAGGGCCGCGGGATATGCGGACTGCAGGACCAGAACAGACGGGTTCGCTGCAGGGCAGGACGCTGAAGAAGGCGGACAGACGAGGGCCCACGGCGGAGAGTGGGGTCGTACCTGGTCACATCGGGCGAGGAGACACCTTTGCTGCGACTGGAGACTTCGGAATGGCGGGACTGAGCGTATCCGATTCGCCTGGACCTTCGACGTATCCGCCTCGACCGCCGTACCCTCCTTCCACTTCCTACAGCACCCCTCCTCGACCTGCACTTTCGCCAAGCAGAACACGCAACCCACCGTTGTATCCCCCACCACCTCCTCAGCCCACGGCAGGCCCGTCGCAGGCGCCCCTCGTCCCGCTCAACGTAGCCGTCAACTCGCACCGCTCCAGTCTACCCTTCCACACCCCGCCACGCCATTCGTCGGCAAAATTCGCACCTCAGGGTACACGGGTCAGCCCGGAGCGACCTCTCCCTCCAACTCCTCCCCCATGTCCGCCTCGCCCTCCTTCGTATCATGCGTCGCCGCCGCACCCTGTGCACAACTCTCAATTCGTCTACGCGGCCACCCCATCCTCTTCGAACGCTTCGCCTACACGTCTACAGTCTCCTCACGCGCCGGTGGTACCGCCTCGGCCGCCTCAACACCCCTATCAGCAGCCTTCGCCGACTCGACTTGCGGATCGAACCAACGCCGCTACTCCGCCTCGAGCGTCTCACAAGCCACATCAGAAAACACCTGATTGCACCTCCTCACCCGCGAAGTCGAAGGGGAAAGGGAAAGCCAAGCAACCCCTCGTGCTCGACATCGACTCGAGCTCGGACGACTCGTTCATCGACGACAGCGCCGCGTACGACGACGAGGGCGTGGAGAACGACTCATTGCTAGAAGAGCTGCGCGAGTCGGTCTTCCGAGGGAAGAAGTCAAGCGGGAAAGACCCGATCAAAGCCGTTGCTGCGCGACGCTCACCAATCTCGACTCCTTCTCCTCGACGGCGACGCGAGTCTGGGACTCCAACTCGCCCTGGACAACAACGACAGTGTAGCGGTATCACATCCGCCGGTCGACGATGTACCCGATCTTGCTCGCCTTCGTTCGGTACGAGCGGCGCGGTGGGCGATGAGGGAGCCGACGTCGGATTTTGTAAGCAACACGCCAAGACTGCGCTGAAGGAAAGTGGGTGTTTCGTTGCGGGTCGAGCGGGAGGAGATGAGCAGTGGATCAGGTTCTCCGGTCAGTCTCGCTCCCCGGCTTGCATTCGGCGTTGCTCGACACTGATGCGATCCTGGCGAGGGCAGACTGGATCTCGGAATCACTGCCAGTCGAGACGCAGGCGCTCTTGCGGCACTACATGTCCAAGCCCGTCTCGGACAAGGACGAAGACGGGTGCGTTGCATCTCTCCTCCTTCGCCATTCCGGCGTACGCAAACTGACTCACTTTGCTCACAGCTACATCTACATCCACGAACTCCTCTCCTCTCCTCACTCCGCGACCCTCCCAACCGCACACCTAAAACTCGGTCGCTCAATCCACCCCCTCCTACGTCTCTCACAACACCGTCGCACAAACACCCTCTGCCCCTTGCTCGGCGAACCAATCGTGCGATACATCTTCCCCTCCGCGCATGAATCGGGTGGTGGCGTGAAGTTTGCGCAAAAGGGAGGGCGGAATTCGCATAGGTGGGAACGACTGTGTTTGGTTGAACTTGCGGGACGAGCTTTGAGTGCGCGAAAGGAGGAGGGGAAGTGTCGTGAGTGCGGGAAGAGGCATCTGGAGTGTTTTGAGGTGCAGAGGGGGGCGGTCGCGGCTGGAGGGGCAGGCGAGGGAGAGTGGAACGTGAAGGAGGTTGTGCAGAGGTGGGAGAGGTGGTGTAGCGATGTTATTGGCTGACTCGCCGTGTTCTCGAGCTGTATCGTTTTGTTGGAACTCTCTTGATCGCACCGGGAGAGGAGAGACGGCTTTGACGGAAGTAGATTTCGCAGAGGGGGGGATGATCACGCTACGCTACGCTACGCTTGAGGGAGGGTGGTTCACGGCGAGAGGGACAACAGACTAAGCGGTGGATTGTGGTTTTGGGTGAGGGAAAGCTGAGGAAGGCATAGCGAGAGAGGCGAGCGAGCTGGGCGAGAGGAGGGAGGATCAGTAAGATCCGCAGGTGGCGCGGGGACTCGATGATGGCGTGCTCACCTCACTCTCGTCTCCTCACGATGCGTCGGCGCGACGAGACTACTCGTCGTCGCCCTCGTCCTCGGCCGCCTCGTCATCGTCGCCCTCCGCCTCCTCCGTCTGCTTCCTCGCGGTCTCCTCATCAACCGTGACGTCTCCCTCGTCCTCCTCGTCGTCCTCCTCCGCGCCGTTGTCGAGCGCGGCATAGTCGACCTTCTTGCCGCGCGTGCGGCGGCCACCCTCGATGATGTTGGACTGGTCGAGGTGCGCGAGCTCGCCCGTCACGTCTTCCTCCTCTTCTTCGTTCTTCTCCTCGGTAGGCTTGGACCTGCGTCACGCACGCGCACAGGTCAGCCAAACGCGCTCTGTGACGAGAAGTGCGGGCGGAGATACGCCTCAACCTCTGGAAGCGCGTTTCGGACTCACTTCTTGGTCTCCTTCTCCTTTTCGGGCTCCTCCTCTGCGGCCCTCTTGGATCCCGCCGCGGTCTCCTCCTCAGCAGGCGCATCGGCCTTGGTAGCGGAGGTCTCCTCAGCGGCGGCAGCGGGCTGGTCAACCTTGTCGTCGGCAACGACGGGGACGGGCTCTTCAACCTTGGTCGAGTCGGACATGGCTGCTTGCTAATGGACGGGCGAGGGTGGACGCGAGAGTGGGGACGGAGGTGAGTGAGAGCTCTGCGGGAGAGGAAGGGCGGTGAGCGCGGTCTTGCGCTCTACGCGACGAGCGAATGGGTGAGTATGTACGCACTGGAGACGCGGGCGCTGGGTCGATGCGAGTGGGTGGAAGGAGAGAGAGAGATGAGAGCGAGGGTTGGACAGATGAGGAAAGGGGGCGGCGAGAAGGCTGGCAGCAACGGCGGGCGGGTCGCAAGACGTATCCAGAGTCTGTAAGCGTGCTCAGCAGGCCATAGCAGACCTGCAGACCCTCTCCAGCTGCCGTGAGAGCGCTGTCGAGGCGTTCCCCACCTCAAGCGACCCTGCGACCTCCTCGCTCGCCTCTCTCGCCGCGTGTGGGCGTGTCCTGGTGGGTGCAGTCTGCCGTTGCAAGCTGAGTTGTCCGAGTGAGCGCACGTCCACGCTGCAGAGAGCGAGCAGTCACGCGCCGAGTGTCCGTGGTCTCGACTTGCTTCTCCTCGCCCGGATCCTCACCTGCTCAGCTCTCGCACGCGCCGTGAGCATGTCGGACAGCGACGACGGCGGCTACTCGAGCCAGTCCGACACGGACAATCCGCAGACCCTCAACCCGCTCGACCTCGCAACCTCTGCCTCGGCGTCGTCCTCGACTCAGAACCAGGCGGGCCAGCCGACCAAGGCCAAGGGCAAGGGCAGGGGCGGACAGGGCGGAGCTGGAGGCAAGGCAGACGACAAGGAAGTCAGGAAACGCTCGAGCAAGGCTTGTATGTTCCTCACTCGCTCTCCTCCCCGTCACCTCCGCCTGTTCACGGGGTCCGGGGCACCTCGTTCCATGTCGCGCGAACTGGCAACGCTGACCGCCCAACTCGTGCCGTCTCACTCCCACAGGCGACAAGTGCGTGTTCTCCCTCTGACCGCCCGTTGTCGCTCGTCGTCGCTCGTCCCGCGGCCGCATCCCGAATCGCTTGCGAAGCATTCCAGTTTACTGACGTTCGCCGTTCCTTTCCTCTACCTCTTGCACCTTCCTTCGTACCTTCTGCGACTCCTACTCACCCCCTCGTCAACTCTTCTCTTCGCCATCCCGCCTCTTCTCCCTCCCCTCCCCCACCTCCTCCCCTTTCCTCCCTCCCATCTCCACGACTGGAACAGCTGCCGCAAATCCAAATGCAAATGCACGCGCATCCTCGACCCAGCAACGAACGAGCCTGTCGGGCCGTGCCAGAATTGTTTGACGGTCGGAGCCGAGTGTACGTTTTTGGGTGCTAGTAGGAAGAGGTGCGTCGCGTGTTCTTCGCTCGAGGATACAGGAAATCGGTGCGTTGAGGTGAAGGGGCTGACTTAGGCCGTTTCCCGCTTGCTCATCGCAGGGGTCCGCCGAAAGGGTGCGTTCGCAAAGCATCCTCCTTTCCCCGTTCAACGAGCGAAATAGCTGACGACTCGCTGACCCCTCAGGTACATCGAAGCGATCGAGTCGCGCCTGTACAGGATGGAAGCGCTCCTCGGCGGCTTGTTGGGCAGCGACGACCCTCGTGCGCAGACTCTGCTCGGCGAGCTGATCGGTGCGTCCGCCTCTTCCCCTTGTACCCAGTGACAATGAATGACGAAGCGCACGACGCAGGTGACAACGAAGCGCGCACTATCCTCGCGCGCGACCTCAAAGCCGCCGCCTCCGCACCAGACTCGAAAGCCCCGCGTCGCTCGTGGAAGCGCGAGTTTGCCGACTCTCAGGCTGCAGCGGCGGCAGCAGCAGCAGCGATGGGCGGACCCGGCGCGTCAGGAAGCGGCATGGACGGCCAGCCGCTCATTTCGACGGGCTTCCCGCTCCAGCCTGGTCAACCGGCTTTTACGGCGTCTCCTGGAACGCTCGGGATGGGTGGTGGCGCGGGAGGAATGGGGATGAGCAACTGGCTCAGCGAGGAAGATCTCAACAACCTCGGCGCTGCGGCGGGCGGAGGGACGGATCTCTTTGGGTCGAGTGGAGGCGGCAACAACGCGTTGGGCTTTGACCCGACTGCGTTTGGTGGTGGGAGCGGCGGCGCGACGTTTGGGTCGTACCGGGGTCCGGGAGGCGAGTCCTCGGAAGACGGCGCCTCGCCTGGGTTCTCCGCCCTCGCAGGCGGGACGGGCCTCTCGATCCCCGTTGCTGGCTCACCGATGTCGACCTCCCTCCCGACCGGCACCACAACAGGCGACCTCTCGACCTCCCCTCGCCAACGCCGGCGCATCGAAGGACCTCCCAACTTTGCCGGTTCCCCGTCCTCCCCCTATCCATCCGGCCCCTCGTCCGCGCCTTCAGAGCGCAAACAAATGGCCTACGCATTCACCCTCCCCCCAGTCGGTGCTGCGCCGCCGAAACACTCGCAGAGCTCGGCAATGACGCAGGGGAACGTCCTTTCCGCCGCTTCAATCGGGCATACGGGCACGAGCACGTATTCGATCTCGAATGTGACGGGGGCGCAGGGAGGTGCGGGACCGAGCGGGCAGGGGAAGGAACTGGGCGGGAGGGCGGGAGCGCAGGGAGAGGGCAACGTCCATCAGAGTCCGGCGGAACCGTTGACGGAGTTGGCGGACGTGATTGGGCAGTTGAGTCTGAACGAGAATGCAGAGGTCAGGTATCACGGACGGTGCGTTGTCTTTCGAGCCATCTGCTCGCACGACGAGCGAAGCTGACTTGCGCTTCCTCGTGCTCGCAGCTCCTCCGGCCTCTACCTCATCTCAAAGAGCCAGCGCTTCCGCGACTTCTACTGGCAATTCCCGAGCGCCGGTGTCTGGCCGCCCGCCGACGGCCGCGTCCTCAAGACCGAGCGCGAGATCCTCCAACTCACCGACACCGAAGACCCCCTTCCCGACATGCAAACTCAGACGCACCTCCTCGCCGCGTACTGGACCTACGTCCACCCGCACTTCCCGCTCCTGTACAAGGTCTCGTTCATGAGGCAGTACCGTCACTCGCTCGCCCACCCGGACTCGACGGAGCCGAGCACGGCGGCGGGGACGGGTAAAGTGCCGATGGTGTTGCTGTTGAGCATGTTTGCGCTCGCGGCGAGGTATTGCGATCTTGAGGAGGCGAGGAAGGATGGGAAGTACTGGACTGCTGGGCAGGAGTACCTCGAGAAGGTGAGGCGTCGGCGTCTTCCTCACTCGCTTCTTCCGCTTACGCAATCGCCTCGCGTAGGCCCGCCGCATCCTCAACTACGACTACGGCTCGTCGCGCCTCGTCACGGTCCAAGCGCTCCTCCTCATCAGCTACCGCGAGATCGGAGTCGGCGCCATGTCGAGCGCGTGGATGACCTGCGGAATGGGTGCGTTGACCCCCCTTGCAGCTTCCGGCCTAGCACGTGCTGACTCTTGACGTGAACAGCGATTCGAATGGCGCAGGATCTCGGCTTGTTCCGCGATGTCGAGAAGTGGTTCCTCCCGATCCAGCGCTTCTCGCACGAGGAGAAGCAGACGAGGAAGCGGATCTGGTGGGCGTGCGTCATTCTCGGTGCGTTACACTCTCTCTCGACCCACTCGGCCCCGCTCACCCTCGCGTCAACTTCAACTCGCAGACCGCTACACCAGCTCGTACATCGGTCGACCCGGCACAATCCACGAGCGCGACTACGACTGCGGCTTCCCCTCGGAGGACGAGCCAGACGAGCACGAGCAGTGGCGCCCGATCCGCGTCGACGGGACCGAGTGGACATCGCCGCCCAGGTCCGGCTCCGAGGAAGTCCCAGACGAAGTCGCCAAGTTTCTAAAGTCGTACCCGCCGACGAGGGCGCACACGCTTAGCTGCTTCAACGCTGCTGGAGCGCTTGCCGTCATCATCAATCGGGTCCGTCCTCTGTTCCTCCCCTTTTTTCACCGCTTGAAGCCGTACTGACGGCTCTTTCCCGCAGATCATCATCAACATCTACGCGATCCGTATCCGCGTCCTCGGTCAGAGTTCCGAAACGCTCCTCAGCTTGCTCGACCAGAGTCTCGCGTCTTGGTACCTCGCCTTGCCGCCGCACTTGCAGTACAACCCGGCGAGCAAGAAGGTCCCGCCGCCTCACGTACGTCTCAATCGTCTGGACGCTCGCTCGACATCGACGCTAACCGTTGTCCTCGACTTCGCACACAGATCCTCTCGCTCCACCTCCAGTTCTACTCGTCGCTCATCCTCCTTCACCGCCCCTTGTGCGCTCGCTCAATCTAGACTAACACGAATCCGATCTTGTCTGACGCGCTCGCTCGCTCGCAGCATTCCCGGCCAGAACAGCACGCAGTCGCCGGGCAACTTCCCTTCGCACAGCATCTGCACGACGTCCGCACATGCTATCGCGAAGTGCGCAGTCTCCTCACGAGTCCCGTCGAGCGCTGCTGACGAGCAATCATGCGCGCAGCATCGTCACGACCTGGCGCAAGACATTCACGCTGCGCCAGTGCCCGCCGTTCCTCACCTACCCGATCTTCAGCGCCGCCATCATTTGCGTATGTCCGCTGTGCTCTTCGCTCACGAGCTTCAGGACTGACTTTCGATGAGCAGGTCTACAACGCTTCGTTCGACGAGGCGCTTGCTGGACCGGCCAAGATTCACCTTCTGCAGTGCATGAACGCACTCAAGGAGATGGAGGTGCGCGCAGTTCCATCTTCTTGTCTTAACTCGTCAAGCTGACTACGGGTGCGCGCAGCTCATCTGGGGATCCGCGATCCGTCAATGGGAGCTCCTGCACGGCCTCGTCGACCTCCGCGACGCCGAGCTCGGCGCCGAGCTTGCAGGCCTCAACTCGCAGGGCGGCGACACCTCTCGCGGTACGAAGAGGCCGACGATGGACGTCGACGAGCCTTTGACGTCTGCGCCAAGCAGCGCCGCTTTCAACGACCTCCGCCCGACCAACTTCCACAACCGCCCGATGGGCGGCAGGTCGGGCTCGAAGCCGTCTGCAACGAGGCGGCACAGCTCGTCTGGCTCGCGCGCGAGGCCGCCTGCTCCGTCGTCCGGCGCTGGCGGACCTCGAGTCGGCGTCACCTCCCCCTCGATCCCGGAGAACCAGCCTCTCTTCCCCGCTCCCGCCGCCCTGCAGTCCCCGCCGCTCGGCAACTTCGCCGTCCCGATGCCGCCCTCGCTCGGCGGTAACGCCTCGACGTTCCCGAACATGCAGCAGCAACACTCCCAGCTTCCGCCTTTCGCGCAGCAGGCGCCGCCGATGGCGATGGGAGCGGAAGGGATGGCGCAGACGATGGATATCCTCAATCCGCAGATCGATTTGAGCCAGTTCAGGTCGCGGCCCGGGTCGAGCAGCGGTCCGACCAACTTCTCCGACTTGTGCGCTCATTTCGTTCGGAGCGATGATTCTCATCGGACGAGCTGACTTATGTCGCGTTTGCAGGCTCAACTCGTTCCTCACGCCGACGGAAGCGGCCTCGACCTCGGGCGTGAACCCCTTTGCCTTCATCCAGTGCAGCCAGAACGCACAGCCCAGTCCCGGTATGCCCATCAACATGACCTCGCCGGGCGGACAGTCGGGTCCGTCGGCACTCGATCCAACGATGGCGTTCTTTGGCATGCCGCTTGGCGCGAATCTCGGCGATGATTGGTGCGTCTGAAGCCATTCGTCCGAGCTTTTCTCGCCAGCCGCTCACCCAGAGCCCGCAGGTTCAACTACTCGTACAACGCATTCGCTTCGACGTCTGACCAAGGCGGCACGCCCGAGTCGCAAGGAGCGGCCGGAGCGACGCCTGGCTCCTCGTCGAGCGTCCCTGGTTCTGCACCTGCGCCAGCCCCTCCTCAGCGTACAGGCAGCGTTCCGACACTCTCGCAGCCCGTCCCGCCGCTGCCTCAGCACCCGCAGCAGCAGCAGCAGTCGCCCAACCGGCCGACCTCGTAGCCGGGTTCTCTCGCCCCTTCTTCACCGCTTCACCTCTCGCCTCGTGTGTCATTATTGGACTCTGTATCTCATCCGTGCCGTCTTGTCTGGCCTGTATGCGTGTTTTGAGCACTGCACGATAATTCGAGTCGTATCTCCACGGGCATAGCGCGCGATCGAGGCCGAGTGACGTTCGAGTTGACCTTCGCAAAAGCTGAGCGGGCTGGCACCTCCTCTCCTTCCAAGATGCACGCGATGATGGCGACCGCAATCCGACAGACGACGACAGTAGCAGCAGCAGCCATCACCGCATCAGGACGCCCGTCCCGCTCCGCCGCCGTCGCCGCTCGCGCCCTCGCCGCCGCCTCTCTCTCGACTGCTGCCCGCGATCGCTCCCGCTCTCCCTCTTCGTCGCTCTCGCCCGTCCCGCCCTCGCCCAAAGACGACTACAAGGAGCCGGAAGTCGCCAACGGCAAGGCGGCCGAGGCAGAGGAGGACGAGGTGGTCGAGGAGAAGCCCGCGAAGAAGAAGCGGACGAGGAAGCCCAAGGAGCCCATTGTTTACGTGATTCCGGAGGTTGAGCGCTTGGAGACGACGTACAAGTGCGTGCATGAGTCACCTCAGCGCTCGCAGAGGCCGTCGTGCTGATTTTGCGACCCTTCCTTCCCGTCGAGCAGAGGTCGTCTTGGGTGCGTCTGAAGTCGTCCAACCTGTCATAGCGAGTGCTGACGGCATCCCACGTCACAGATACGCCTGCCTGAACACGATTCTCCGCAAGGAGAAGCCGCCCGTCTTCTGCAGCCGCACCTGCCGCATCGACACCATCTTGAAGGAGGACAAGGGCATGCCGTACCTCAAGGAGCTTGGTCGACAGAATACGCTGGACCTCATCAAGCTCATCGAGTGGAACGCGGCACACCATATCTACTTCCTCCGCGGTGCGTCTTGCCTCGTCCTCCTGCGACGAGCAACACGCTCCGCTTAAGCACTTCGTCTTCACAAGGCTGATGACAATTGTGTCCTGCAGTGTCTTCCGAGCTCTTCCCCTTCGCCGCACATCCCGACTACCAGTACTCGCTCGAGTATGCTCAGGAGGAGTTGACGAAGGCAGGAGAGACGGCACGGCGTCTCGGCGTTCGCTTGACCTCGCATCCTGGACAGTTCTCGCAACGTACGTTGCCCTCTGACGATCGCTGCTCGAAAATACGACGGAAAGGGCCTGACTCTCTTCTCTTCTCCTCCAGTTGGCAGTCCCCGTCAGATCGTGATCGAGAACACCTACCGAGATCTCGAATACCACAACGAAGTCTTTGACCGCATGGGGATGGGCAAGGATAGCGTCATGATCATTCACGTGCGTCTCCTCGCTCTTTCGGTTTCTTCGCCCTGCCCTGCGTGCCCTGCGACTGACTGGGTGCGCTGGTTCGTTCCGACAGGGTGGCGGCGTCTTCGGTGACAAGGCGGCGGCGCTCCAGCGCTTCCGGAAGAACTACAAGGAGCTTTCGCAGGGCGTCAAGAACCGGTGCGCTTGCTTCCTTTTGACGTCTCTGCAGCTCTGACTGACTCTGCTCCTCCCGCTCTCAGGCTCGTACTCGAGAACGACGAGATCTGCTACAACGTGGACGACTTGCTCCCGCTCTGCGAAGAGCTGAACATCCCCCTCGTCTTCGGTCCGTCGCGCCGCTCTTCCTTTTCCCCCATCTCTACTGACGCCAGTGCGTCGCGCAGACTTCCACCACGACAGCATCTACCCCTCCGCCGACCCGCCCGAGAAGCTCATCCCGCGCATCCTCGCAACCTGGCACCGAAAGGGAATCAAGCCCAAATTCCATCTTTCCGAGCCGAGGAAGGGCGCTGAGACTATCATGGTGCGTGCAAGGTCTCTCTAGTTGTGGAGCTGCGAATGCTGACGGCATGGTCGAGCAGGAACGACGAGCTCATGCTGACCGCTGCCAGCGTCTGCCTGAGCACCTGCCCGACGACATCGGTGCGCCCTTTGCCTCGCCCGTACCCGCATAGCCTGACAGGGGTACTGACGAGCGATGTCGCAGACTTGATGATCGAGGCGAAGGATAAAGAGCAGGCCGTCTTCCACCTCTACCGGATCTACGGTCTTCAGCCCGTCATCCACGGTGCGCGACCGCCTCCTCCTTCGAAGGTCAAGCTTGTATGCTGATACCACAGAATTGTAGAGGACCTCCGACCTCCCGCCGAGGAAGAGACGAAGCAAACCGCCGGGCGCAAGTCGAGCAAGAAGAAGAAGGCCGCGGCGTCAGCCGAAGACGGCACGGATGGCGTCACTGCCTCTTCACCCGCTGCGGAAGACGGAGACCAGCACGACCAGGTCGTACATGCGGTCGAGGATGGCGTTGCGCCGCTTCCGGAGGGGAAAAACGCGGAGGGACAGGCGTACTGCCCGCCTGTCGACCCGAAGAAGGCGGACGAACTCGACGGGGAGGAGAAGCCGAAGAAGGGCAAGGCGAAGAAGAGCCCGAAGAAGGCGAAAGATGGCGAGGAGGGCGAGTCGCCGAAGAAGGGGAAGAGGAAGGCCAAGGCTGCTGCAGCGGACGGAACGGAGGAGGACGGAGAGGTGAAGCCGCCAAAGGCGAAGAAGGCGCGCACGCCAAAGAAGGTGAAGAAGGCGGAGGAGGAGGAGGTAGCTCAGGAGTGAGCGCTTGCGGTGGAGCTGGAGAGGTAACGGAGGAAAACGGCGCTTGTAGCTCTTAGACTGCCTCGCGCCTATGTGCATTTCGCACTCCTTCCTGTATGTCTTCGCGCTCCGAGAGGCGAACGTCTCTCTGCTCGAGGCGGAATCTGTCGGGAAGCATCTAGGCTGCGCTCCAGGCTGCCATGCCTACTGCTCCGTTCCTCCGCCCAACCTGTCATGAGTGCTCCTCCTCTGGCAGCCGCTCGACGTCCGCAACCCGGGGCATTCCCCTTCCGACATCCTCAACACCGCACGCCTCGCAAACCTCCTCAACGCTCGCCTGCAACTTCTCCACCTCATCCCGCTTCCATCCGCGCCTGATTGCTCCCCGCAGGTGCCACAAGATCTCGCGCTCCGTTCTTTGCGGTATCAGCGCGGAGAGGGTGACGACGGAGAGGAGTTTAGGGTCGTGGGCGAGAGGGTCGGGAGTTGGTGAGGATGAGGCGCGGGTCGAGTAAGGGGTGAGGAAGGTGCCGTAGGTGACGCATTGTGAGATGTGCTCTGTGGAGGAGGGCGTGCGTCAGTATGTTCAGGATAGACGAGAAGCGAAGGGAGCCAGAGGAAGCCAAACGCACCCAAATCCTCGAGGCCAAGCTTCGCCATCAGGGTGAAGATATCGTCGAGCTGATCTTGGTAGACGCTGCGCAAGCCGTCCTGCCCGTTGACCCATCTCTCCGTCACCGTCTGTTCTGGCAGCGAGAGTTCCGACCTGACGAACGCCTTGCTCATGTCCTCCTCTTCTACCACGTCTCCCAGCTCGAGCAACGTCTCGATGGCCTTCGGTACGCCAATCAGGATGGACGACTTGAAGAGCGCCTCTTTGATTTGCGAGACCGCGAACCGGCGAGGGTGCAGAGATGCGTCGTCTAGCGGATGTGGCGGTTCGTAGGGGATGGGAGATGGTCGAGGCGGACAACTGGAGAAGGCAAGATCGATGCACGGCTTCAGCCAGGTCTTGCCGTGGCTGAGAGTTGTTGCAGCGACCAGAGGGAGGATGAAGGCTGTCGGTGGTGGAGCGGCGGGGGAAGCCGCGAGACGGCTTGACAAGCGCGAGAGGAATGCTGGGATTGCTGCTGGGCTGATGGCGGGCATCCTGAAGCGGTTCGTCAGGTGTGGCCGAGGTCGAGGAGGCGACCCCACCTCGGGACTACTCTTGAGCTCCTTCCTTGCTCTGAAGCAACAGCAAGACGCTTGCAAACGGCTTTCGAGCTCAGTTGTAGCTGCTGGCTTCGCACTGGACAAAGCGGCGGCTCTCCCCTCGTCCTCGTCCCTCATTCCCGACTCTCATCACCTCGCCGACCGAACCCGTCTCGACCTCCAGATCCAAGCCGTTTGCAAGCCAGACGAGATGTCCGGAACGTCGAACAAGCCCTTGCAGCTCGACTACGCCCGCAACACCTACTTCACCCTCTCTACCGCCTCCGCTATACCTCCGACACTCCCCACTCTCCCTTCGCCCGACTCTTTCGCGATCAGCAGCGGGCCCCGTCTCGAGTATGTCGGTCCAGTCGGACCAGGCAGCATGGCGGACGAGCATGTGGTCGCCGTTGAAGGGATAGCGACGGGAACAAGCGAGGTCACGGAGATTGAAGCAGTCGAGGAGGCGAAGCGACTGCTGAAGGCCGTCCAGGGAGTCAAGCGGGTTGAGATGATGCAGCCAACGATGCGCTCGAAGCGGTGAAGGGTGAAGACTGAGTGAAGCAGGCTGAGGACCGCCATTTGTACTTGTTGCTTTCCCACGAGTGCGTCCTTTTGCTCCTGCAAGACGCGTTCCAGAGCTGATTCGACCGCATATATGGCACGTACTGACGAACAATCTACAACTGGAACGGATAACCCCTTGCCCGATCTCCCAACGCAACCTCCCCCTTCGCCTCCTTCCTGTCCGCCCTCCTCGCATTCCCGCTCTTGTTCGCCCTCGACATCGAGAATGCCAGTGCGCCTGCAATGATCATTCCGAGCGCCGTGTAGAGGATCGAGATGCCGTGCGGAGTGCGGTAGAAGTGGGTGGAGAGGGACGGGCGGTAGACGAGGACGCCGACGATTGCGCCGACATCACCAATGAAGATCTGCATCCCTGACGCCACCGCTCGCTTCGTCTGCGGCGAGACGTTCTCTGATGGCCAGGAGAGCAGGAGAGCTAGTGAGACGAGAAGGTCAGCGTGAGCTTCCGCTGCTTTCGTGATCTCGGAACTCACCGTTCGCGCTGTAGATGCCGATCACGGCAATGAAGGCGCCAGCGTAACGCGAGCCTGCCGTATGCGTTGTGAGGAGGACGATGTAGCCGACGATAGCGATTGCGCCGGCGATTATGATGAAGCTGCCGCGCTGGTTGAAGTGGTGCGAGAGCCAGGCAAAGAGGAGGATGCTGAAGAAAGCGCAGGCGTAGACGGGGACCGTCATGAGCTGCGCCTTCCATGAGGCGTAGCCGAGTTGAGCGATGATGGTCGGGAGGAAGAGGGAGAGGGAGTAGAGGGTGAAGGCATAGGCGTGGAAGAGAAAGCCGTAGCCAAGGACGAGCGGGTCCTTGAACGCCTCCCCTGCAATATGGTCCCGTCAGCGCGGCGCACGATGACGAAGTAAGCGAGAGAAACGCACAAACGCCGTGCCACGAGAAAGGCTCCTCGTCCGCCGAATCGCTGTCGGCCTGGAGACGTGCAATGAGGATGGCGTGTTCTCTCTCGTTGAGGAACTGCGGACGTAGAGGTTGAGCTTACGAAGAGCTCGAGAAGCGGAAGATTACGCACCTTGGCCTGACGAGGGTACCCAGGAACCCAGAAGTAGGCGGTCAAGCCGACAAGGGTCGTGAAGATGCCCTCGATTGCGAAGATCCATCCCCACGGCTTCAGTCCTCCGCCCTTGATGTGCCCGAGCGCCCAGGCGAGGACGCCGCCGAACGCGCCGGCGAGAGCGGCGCCGCCGAAGAAGACGGCGACACGCCAGTGTCGCTCGTTGCGCTTGTAGTACATCGAGAAGACGAAGACGATGCCGGGGAAGAGGCCCTGCAAGCACGAGAAGGTCAGATACCGCTCAAGCGAAGGAAGCAAGGACAAAGCGGAAACTCACTGCCTCACTGACGCCCATGAAGAACCGAGCAGCCAAGAAGCCTAACGCCGTTGACTTCGGTCAGTTGTGAGTTGACGAGAGAGCGAGAAAGGATCGCAAGACGTACCTGCCTCGTTCTTGACGAGGCACTGCAAGGTCGCGGTGATTCCCCAGGCGACTGTGAGCGTCGGCAGCCAGACGCGCGGGTTAAACTTCTTGAGGACGATATTAGCGGGAATTTCGAAGAGAACGTAGCCGAGGAAGTAGAGGGCGAGGGAAGTGTTGTAGACCGGCGCCTTTGACGCCGCCCCGAGTCCGATGTCCTTCATGAGGCCGAGGAGCTTGGCATTGCCGACGTTGGAACGGTCGAGAAAGCTGAGTAAGTAGAGGAAAGTGAGGCCGGGGAGGAGAGCAAGGTCGACTGTGGACGACGAGGAAGGTCAGCCTCACAGGGACCTCCACAGGCTCGATCGACCGGGTCGCTCACCCTTGCGCAGTACCCGTCGTTCTTCCTCTGCCGTGTAGGAGATGGTCGAGGAAACCGAAACCTGGCCGCTGTTGGTCAAGTCCGGCGTCCCCTTCTCGACGCTCGACACATCCTGGAAGTCCTTCGCCGAAGCCATATCCGAGGAGTGGCAAGAGCTGCTTGAGCCGCGATGAAGTCAAGCGAAGCAGCGATTGACTGCCAGTCGACGAGAGAGAGGCAGAGAAGCGGAAGAGAAGGAGAAGAAACGCGACCCCCAGAGTTGCGCTGGCTCGTCTCGATCGATCCGCACGCTCGCATCGCACGAGATAGCACCATTCCGACGCAGCTGCTCGGCGCAAGACCGATCTCAAGGGAATCAAGGATGGTGCGCAGGACGACGAGGATGGCGCCATTTTGGTCGAGAGCCGAACGCTGCGGGCTTGGGAGGGTCGTCAACCGATGCGAGACGCACCAGCCGCGGCTTGTGAGCGGCATGGAAGGGTATGGAGATTGCGAGGGTACGTGCTGAACGACGGCGGAAGGCGGAGAAGGCGACTACAAGCGGAGACGGATGCGAAGCGAGACTATGCGACAAGGACGAGGGCGGAGAGCGCGCAGTGACGGACGGCTGGCAGCTAGTCGACCTGGGTGGTCGAACGGTCGTCGTACTGCTGTTGCTGATCGCGACCGCCGCCGGAACGCCTCGCCGGCTTGACGACAAGGTCGTTCTGCATAAGCTTCATCCTGCGGTCGTTGCTGGGACATTAGCTTGCGAGAGCCCATTAGCGCAAGGCTGTACGCACCTGAGGTGACTCGCAACCGCGCGCTTCTGCATCTTCTCGCCCTCCTCGAGCGCATTCTTGAACGCCTCCACCCTCGGGTCCTGCCTCCTCGCCACCAACACGCCCTTAGCCGAGTCAATCCTCGCCTTGAGCATCCCGTTGCCGATGAGCTCGACGACCGCTGCCTGCATATAGTCCTCACGCCAGCCGAAGGCGGCGGCCATGCGAGAGAGCGAGACGGAGGCGAAGGGGGCGAAGTAGGCTTGGATGGCGCGCTGGCGGATTGAGTGGACGAGCGCGTCGACGTGAGGAGCGAGGTGAATGTCGAGGAGGAGGCGGGCCTACGGAAGTCGTGAAAGTCAGTCGGCCTTCTCTCGCGCAATCGCTGCGCCGCTTCACGCACCTCGTACTTGGCGAGCAGCTCGAGACCAGTTTTGAATTGGCTGTCGTGGAACGCGCGGACGATGTCGCGGAGGTACGGCTCGAGGTCGAGGAAAGGGCGGAGGTTGGCGTTCTCGAGAACGCGGGAGCGAAGGGCAGAGCGGGAGAAGCAGGCGAGACCGGTGATGACGGCGTAGAGGGCGACGTCGGCAGCGGGAATGAACTGCAGAAAGCGCCAGGTTAGCTGGATCGTTGCTGAGGGGAAAGAGCAGAACGTACGTGACCCGGACCATGAATGAGCGCCTCCGCACCAACGTCCGTGAAAGCATACGCCGCCTTCTCGTACGACCCCATCCCCATGTACGCCACCGCTCCAGCGACCGTCAACCTCTCCTGCACGATCTTGCGGTCGCGCTCTTTGGCTGCCTCGGCGGGGTCGAGCCCAGGCGCAACCATGCCAGGCAAGTTGACCGGCGCAGCCTTGTTCTTCCCGCTCGCTGCAGATGCTTGGGCGGCTTCGACGGCAGACTCGGCCTTGACGACGTAGTTGCGGATGAAGGCGTAGTTCGACATGTCGAGGGCGACCTGTGGGCGCGATGATGAGGTCCGTCTCGGGGTCACCAAGCTCAAGCGATGCCTCGCACCTCAACGACGCCGAGACACATCTCGAGGACATGCTGACTCGTCGTGCAGTACTCGCGACTCTTGGTGTACGAGCGGACGGCGCCTTGCAAGTCACCCATGCGGTACTGGAAGCGAGCGAGGTCGCGGTGGCCCATCTGTGCGACGTAGAGACCTTCGCGCATCAGCCAGTCCGTCCAATAACAGTTACGGGGTCGGCCGAGGAAGAGTCCGCACGCACCCTGATCGACTCCTTGATGAGGTTGGTCATGTAGCCCTTCAACTCGACCTCCAACCTCTCGAGCCCGCTCTGCGCATCCCTCTTCGTCTTGTCGCTCCACTCGCGATCAAACTGCTCCTGCCTGTCCTTGACCTGCTCAAACCAAGCAAGCGCCTGCGGATCCTGCTCCTTTCCCTCTGCGACGCTGTTGAAGAACTGACGGTAGAGGTAGTAGGTCTCTTCGTAGAGACGTGTGTCGAGAGTGAGGGTTTTGATCGCGGCGAGAGCGAGCGTGAGAGCGGGTCCGGCGAGGGAGGGGGACGAGTTGGCGACGTAGAGCAGGCGGTTAATCTTGTTGCGGCCGGTCACTGCACGCGTACAAAACTCGTGTCAGCTCATTGAACGCTCTGTGAGGCTGTCAGACCGCCAACGCACCGTCCCACGACGAGGCGAGCGAGTCGAGGTCGTAAGGCGATGAGTCTGGGACGACGATGCGGCGGGTCGGGCGCGGCTGCGCAGCGGGTGCGTCGACTTCCATCCTAGTTCTGAGCCGTACAAGCAAGCCAGCGAGCGACCAAGCGAGGTGCGACGAAGTGGAAGAGGCCAACTCGCTCGCTCGAGGTGGGGCAGGACTTGCGAAAATCCAGATGCGGGAGTACCTATAGCGAGAGCGCTGTACAACTGATTACAGTCTAGAAGTAGCGGTACTGACGACGGAAAAGGGTATCAACTATCTACAGACGTTCTTCTCCTCCTAAGCCGCCGGGTTCTGTTCCGCCTCCTCAGCCTGCTCCCTCCCAACCTGCGCCCTGACCTCCTCCACCTTCTTGTCGCCCGCAACATCCTCATCCGGCTTGTTGGAGATGTTAGTCCAAGCTGACAACGCGAGCGTCGCGCTCGTCTTCTTCCCGGCCTCGTCAACACTGCTCGCCGCCTTCTTCGCCATCTCCCGATCGTGCCAACCCGCAATACTGCCCGCGGGCGGGTTCTCCCCGACAAATTGGCCAAGGAGGAACCCCTCCCTCTCCGCCGTCTCCCGATCCCGACTCTTCACCTCCCTCCAATACTTCAAGTCCTTCTCGAACAAGTCGTCCCACTCCCTCCTTTGCGCCAACCACTTCCGCACCGGTCCGGCGTGCAACAACCCGATATGTTCGGGATTCATCGTGCACCCATCGAGCTCGTGAGGTGCTTCGAGAGGGCGGATGAAGCCGTGAAGATTGACGCGCTGGCGGATCATGTGGGCGGCTTTGCGGCCGGCGGAAGAGGTAGTGGAGAAAGACGGGAGGTGGCCCGTCGCGGTCACTCGCTCGGGAGGGACATTCTCCGCATGCGGACCTTCCTCGTCGGCTGAGACGCTCGAGGCGGACGACTCGCTGTTCGCGTCCGAGTCGGAACCTTCAGAGTCATCGTCTCGCTCGACGTCCTTGTGGGTCGTCGCGTTCGCAGCAGCGTGGTCCTCGCGCTGCAAAACGGGCTCGACGATCGCGGAAGGGTTGACCGCCGAAGTCGTCGAGGCGGAGGTAGCGTCGCTGTCGGTGCGGTGGCCGGGCGTTGCTTGGTCGGCTGACGCGGAAAGTTGTCGCTCCTTCTTGGCCTTCGCAGCAGCAAGGAAGAACAACCCCGCGTTCGCCACTCCGCGGAACATCTGTTCCCTCATCCATCCTATCAGCCCTCTCCCCCTCGAAGTAACAGCGCGAGAGAAAAAGTCGCGACGCACGTATTTCGCCAAACTGGTAATACTCAACGTAGTCGCGACATGACACCCTCCATCAAACACCTGTAACTGGACTTTCGTAGGCGGATAGTGCGTGTCGTAGTGTTTGCGCTGGGAGGGGTATTGGGTGAAGATTCGTTGGGCGGGTGGGTAGGAGGTTGGATTGGCGGCTGCGCAAGGGAGGGTTAGCGGGAATGGGAAGGAGGGAGGAGGGGAGGGGAGACAAGGTACCCTTGTGCGCGATGTAGATGATCTCGTCGTGCAAGAGCTCGCTCCCTCCGCAACACTGCGCGCGTCGCAAATCCCTCAAGTCAGCCTTCCCCTTTCCCTCAGCGAGAGAGGGTGAAAGTATCGCGCGACTCACGACATAAAGCGGCGGCAAACCTCCCAAACTCCCTTGATTAACCGGACTAACAAGCGGATGATCCAGCAACCTATTATGCGCGTACATCTGTACTTGTTCGTCGATTTCCACGCGGATGTCGAGACCTTGTGCGGCGAGGTGTTCTTCGCCGACTAGGACTTGGGAAAGACGTTGGGAGGGAGAGGGAGGAGGGGGCCAGACGATGTCGGGCCGGTAGATGAAGCCGTTTGGGGGAATGTAGTCGCCTTCGCCTGCTCGAGGTTACGATCGTCAGTCTCGTTCGCGCGAGACGGGAGGAAGGGGTAAGAAGCGGGAACGCACCACTGCCGCCGACGGAAGGGAACGAGTGCGCGAGGTCGACCCAGGGCGAGATGAGCGTCGCTCCGGCCGGCATCGGGAGACCCAGATCGCGCAAGAGGACGAGGAGCTGCGCATTCGCGCGCCTATTCAGTAGTCACTCTCCTACGTGAAGATGTTCACAGCACGGGGCGAACACAAGCGAGCGACTCACCGACAGCGCCAACCCCCCACCCGCCGAATCTCCACTGACGACAATATTCTCTGGCGGGATCGGTTCGTGCGCGACTGAGCCGTCTGTTGGAGGGCAGATGAGGAATAGGTACGCTGCGAGGGCGTCGTGCAGGGCGCAGGGGAAGGGGTATTGGGGGGCGAGACCTGCGGGCGGGAGAAGAGGGGTCAGGATGGCAAAGAGGGGACGTGAGCGAAACGAGGAAAGAGCGAGCGAGCCGGAGAGCGAATGGGGGGAAGGAAGGGCGGTTGGAAGGAAGGATAAGGGAAAGAGACTGGATAGGTCGAATCGGAGGAGGAGGGAAGGATGCAGGGAGAAAGGCGGAAGTTACGCACGCTGCGAAAGAGCGAACGCTCGTGCGCCGAGCTTGCGGGTATGTCGCACGATCTGGTATCGGTGCGTCTCGACTGTTAACCGAAAGGAGGGAGTCAGTCGCGCGAGGCAGAGAAGGGAGTCGAGGACAAGACGGACGCGAACTGAAGAAGTGCGCGCCGCCTGCAGCACGGAAGTAAGTGCATGGACAGCAAGAGGGAAGGGAGGGGAGCTGGACGCACCGTGCAAGTACAGAAGAACCTTCTCAGGCGGCTTAGCTCCCCGTCTCAGCTTATCCTTCTTCATCTGCAGGGCGAATCGCACCGTCAGTCTCGGCCTTCTCCCCCAGACTTACTAGCGAGCTCACCTCAATCCACTCGCCGGACAACTCCCTCCCCCTCAGCGTCCACCACGTCTGCCCGCCGACCAACTCCTCCGTCTTCGGGTCGACCGCGAGCGCTTTCCGCAAGAGGTGCGCGGCTTCGTTGATGTTGGCTTGTGCGACGGGGACAGCCACTTTCGAGACCCAGGTCGCGCTGCGCTCACGAACGAAAGAGTCAGTCCCGACAAGTCGTTTCGCTGAGGGAAGCGACTCTGCGCACCTGGGTACCTTGCTCGCCGTGAACCGCTGCAACTCTCCCACCCCATGCTTTGCCGCATACGCCAGGAAAGCCTTGACAATCTCGACTCCCTCCGCAAACGAGATCTCCTTGCGCGGGTCGCCGTTCTTCTTGTTCCGCCGGTGGTGCCAGAACCAGCGTACGAAGCCTGTCAGTCCGGCCGGTGCGGTGTGCGCTGCGATGCCGGCTATGGAGAGGGTCTTGCGGGTCATGCTGGCATGCGAAATGAGGGTTGAGAGGCTGAGGTGGGGAGGGTCGATGAAGGCGGGAGAAGCGGGACGGGCTGGGTGGCGTGTGTAAGAAGCGACTTAAGCAGAGTAGTCTAGCACTGTGCCGTAGGATCAGCGAAGCAGCGTGTGGTTGGATGAAGTGAGAGTTGGCTCGCGAGTGACGAAGGTGCGACTGGAACGGCCAAGTCCCAACGACTACAACTCAACTCGCTCAGACTGGACTGCGAGCCCCCTGAAAATTCGAAACATGTTTTATCAGTATTTACAGTGCTACTGTCATCGCAGTTGGGCCAAGTTGCGAGTGCCGCCTCTCGACTTCGACTTCGACACCTCGCGCCAACTCACGCCTCGCACCACCCGCTCACGCTCACCCGCCCGCACCAGCTCTTCTGCACCCGCTCAGCACTCTGTACGCTCATCAATCGGCTCCACTACGGTACATGCACGCGCGCGCACGCCGCCGGAGCCGCCGTGATGCGGGACGAGGGAGGGCGCCAACACCGCGATCCACCCGGTCCCGCTGCTTGAGCAGGCGCGCTCGGGACCGTCTGAACAAGCGCTGACGCCTCGCATGCACCCACAGCTCGCCTCGACCTCCCCGCTCACCCCGCCACTCGCCTACCATGGTGCGTCCACCCTCCCGCCCCTCTCACGTTCCAACCGCATCTGACAACGCCCGCCTCGCCGCGCGCACAGTCCATGAACATCGACAAGCCCCTCGACGACATGATCGCCGAGAAGAAGAAGTCGCGCGGTCCTCGCCGTCCCCGTGGTCCGCGCAACGCCGGTGCTGGTGGTGCTGCCCCCGCTGCTGCTCCTAAGGCTGCTGCTCCCGCCGCTGCTGCTGCGGCCGCACCCGTCCACGTCGGCGACAAGATCATCGTCTCGAACCTCCCGACCGACGTCAACGAGCAGCAAGTCAAGGTCCGTCTTTCCCTTCCCCTCCTTCCTCCTCCCCTCGCTTACCCTTCTCACCCGCGCGCACAGGAGCTCTTCACGACCACCATCGGGCCCATCCGCACTTGCTCGCTCGCCTACAACGCCCAAGGTCTCTCAAAGGGCACCGCGACCGTGCACTTTGTCAAGGCCGAGCACGCGACGGCCGCTTACCAGCAGTACAACAAGCGCTTGATTGACGGAAGTGGGTCTTGATTCGTTTCCCACCTTCACAACCCCTCTTTTCTTTGAGCGTACAGACGCGTCGAAGACGCTTCGAAGGTCGGATCGGCTCGTGCGCGCGACTCGACTGCCCGGACATCCGGTTGCACGGTCGCAACAGCGCATCGACGTTTCGCAGGAGCACAGACGAGCGCTGAAGGCGCACAACGTCACTCGCTCACTCGTCTCGAGTCGAGTCCTCGAGCCAGACCCTCGTTCCCGCTCGCAGAGACCCTCGCATTCGCGCCTCACCCGCGCTCGAGTAACGAGTACACGACACACGACGTATACCGCACCCCCTGCCTCCGCGCTCGGGGTTCGAGTCTGTACACCCTCAGTCTCTGTCGCCCCCTCGCACGTACAGCCCTCTCCCTGGCGCTTCAAGACTCGTTCTTGCGAGCAGCCAGGGATGATGAGTGTGCAGGGTTTCGCTGAGTTTTGAGCGGTCGGACGAGCGGGTCGTGAGACGATTCGTCGCTTCGCGTCGGTCGGTCGGTCGGTCGTCGGCATTTCGACGACGATGTTTGGAGTCCGGTTCGATTCCGTCCCCTTCGCCGCACGATACGAGTCGAGTCGAGTCGAGTCGCAGTCGCCTCAGTCCAGTCTCGGAACGGTATCCGCACACGAAAACACCCGCGCGAGAAGCAGAAGAATCGATTCCTGACGAAACCCATAACTCTTCGCTTTCCTTCGCATCTCTCTTTTCTACGAACCCTCATCTCGCCATTACCTATCATCTCGCCTCACCCGTCTCGCCTATCTTACCGACTTCCGCCATCGGCCTCGTCCATCTCGTCCGCCTTCCGCCTCGGTTTGCCTCGTTTCGCCTCGTCCGCCATGGTCGCCTTGGTCCTTCTTTGTCGTCGTCCGGTCACTGGTCTTTCTCCTTCCTCTCCTTCCACCACCCAGGTCCGTCCCCTTCCCTCTTCCCTTCCCGCCGCTCTCACTGACCCCGCTCATTTCGCAGAGCGCGCCATGCGCGTCGAGATCGTCGTCGACCCCGCCCGCGCAGCAGCCAAGCAGCCCCTCACCGCTCGTATCGCCGCCGCCGCGCCTCAGGCGCCTGCGAACAGTCGCGCGGCGCAGTCTGCGTGCGTCCTTCCTTCCTTCCCTCCCAACTCCTCGAGCACTCGCTGACGCTCGTAGGCGAACAGCACCGTCGCCGCCGCCGGTGGCTCCGCCGTCCAAACCCGCCAGCCGCGCCAGCCCGGCTCAGGAGGTCGCCGCGGAGGCCGTCGCGGTGGGGGACGCGGAGGCGCGCGCGGATCCGAGAGGCCCAAGGTTACGGCTGAGAGCCTCGATGCGGAGATGAGTGATTATCAGGCGCAGGGGGCGGGGGCGAATGGGGCGGCTGAGGCGAGCGCTTGAAGGGAGGGGGAGCGAAAGGGAGGCAGAAGAAACGCTTGAGCGTACTGGGGTTTTGCGTGGAATGGTTACGCTAGGGCTTGTTTGTACCACCCCTCTCTCTCTTCCAAGGCGGACGCGAGACTCGAGAGCGGGGAGAAGAGTGAGAAGGAGGAACCGGTTGCCGACGCGCGACTCGCCGGATGCTACGCATGCGCAAATCGGAGAACAAGACGAGATTGGGAGGTACAACAACAGACCAAGAAGGGGCGATAATGCGCGCGACGTCTAGCCGAATGCGAGAGGAGGTCAAGAAGCGGGCGGGTCGTCTGCGGCTGACAAGCCGAGATCTTCTTCGAGCGCGAAGACATGCTTGTTCCGCAAGAGGGAGACGTCGCGGTCTTTCACGACCGAGGCGAGATCGTCGCAGGCGACCTGCTCCACCCAGGCCCATCAGCCGCTGTTGCACCGCGTAGAGGGATGCTGGGGACGCACCTTGAGCAACCGATCCGCATTCCACAATCCGGCCGGCAGGTGTCCAAGCAAAGCGTACAGACTTGCTGCCGAGTCGCACGCGAGGAGTTCCGCTTCGTGCAGCTTGAGGATGGCGAGGGCGACGCGGAAGAGAAAGATGGTGCCGTGGATGAAGAAGAGGTCCCAGACTCGTCTGCGCGCAACGGGTTGGTCAGCGTCGGCGGGAGGTGGATGAGTGAGGCGGAGACGCACAAGAGCGTCTGGATCGGCAGACAGTCGGTGAAGAGGCTGAGGAACCAGCCGAACGTGATCGCCGACAGCTCGACGCCATGCTCGTCGAGGTGCGCCGCAAACTTGGGCAGGATGCGCTCGACGAGGTCGCGGAGGACCTGCTGATCCGCGCGCGAGACCAGGAGGTGCGAGGTGTAGTAGTCGGAGGGAAGGATGTTCTGGAGGGTATGGCGGTGAGCGTCGGGGGTTCGCAAGGAAGGAAAGGCTCAGCTCACCTCGATGATGCACACGAGCACCCAGAAAGCGTCTTCTTCTGTCGGATGCGTGAGGAGGAGCGTCGCGGCCAGGTTGTTCATCCCTTGACAGTCTGCAGGCGGTCAGTCGTTAGCATCGAAGACGCTAGACTGAGCATCGACGTTGCGCACAGCCGATCTTGGGGTTGCGACGCGAGTAGGCGACGAGAACGTTGCGCAGCTTGTCAACGCCAGGTCCGTTGCCAGCGAAGAAGACGCAGGTTGGGAAAGTGCGATGACCTAGAGAAGGAGGCAAGTCAGCAGAAGGTGACGTAGGAGGAGCGTCAGTGCGCACAATCCATGTCGATCTGCTTGAGGCACTGCGCCTCGGCGTCTGTCGTCGGCTGAGCCAGCAGCTCTTGATAGACGCCTGGCTCTCTCGCCTCGTTCGCGCTCGAGCACTCGCCCCAGATCCTGCGGAGCGAAAGTCAGCGGTCGCACCAGAGATCGAAGGCGGGAGACGCACTTCGGACGGTACACGATCGGAATGCCCTTCCTGACGAGCTGCTTGAAGGCGTTCCAGTCCTCCTTCTTGCCCTTCTTTTCCGTGCCCATCTGAGCGACACCAACGAGGTTCTCCGACGTCCAAGCCTGTTCCGCCAGCCCGTTCTCGCTGCTCATGTCTCGGTCCGCCAAGAGCACCGTTGACTTGGGTCGTTCGCGGCGATGAGCTGCGTCCTTCTCGCCGTCGTCTTCCACCTCGGGGTGCTTGAGCTTGGCGAGCTTCTTTTGCCGCTTGCGGATGAAGGCGTCCCATGCGTCCTGCTGCGTCTTCTCGACAGCGTCCGTGATCGTACGAAGTTGTGCGAGCAGCGCTCGCATCGATTGCGGGCCAGTTCCGTTAGGCGAAGTGGCTCGAGACTCGCCGGCGGAAGACGAAGGCGCGCGGACGAGCTTTGCCGGTCGTGAAGCAGCGTCGGAAGAAGGCGTGGGAGCGGCCCCCGTCTGCGGTGTAGAGGGCGGAGGGGAAAAGGCGTTCTCCTCCTCGGTCGTTGGCGTGAGACCGATTGCCTCGCGAAGGGCGTCAAGTTGAGGATGGACCTCGAGCTCGGTTTGGGGCGTGGTGACGACAGCCGGAACAGCATCCGCCTCGACTCCCTTACTGGCCTTCTTCTTCAGCTTCTTCGCCTTCTCGCTCGGCTTGTTGACAGCCTTGTCGCCCTCCTTCCGTCGCCTGCTCTCCTTCAGCAGCTCCATACCCGTCCGCACGTCGTAGATGAAGCCGTAGCGGTCGATCATTGGGCCGTCACCGTCGTCTCCCTCCGCGCCGGAACCAGCCGACGCAGACTGATACGACGGCTTGAGCAGCGCGAGTGAAGGAGGCGCTGCCTCGCCGGAGATCGTATCGAGCTCCATCGTTTGTGCTCCACTTCGCGAGTTGGACGGCGCGAGTGTCGCGGTGTAGGCGATCAGAGGCGACGAGAGCGATGAGCCGGCTGCGCCTAGGGAGGTCGAGGCGGAGAGCGAGACATGCGTCGCCGGTGTCGAAAGTGCAGGCTGAGCGAACGGCGAGTAGCGTGAGAGCGATAGGGACGGGAGGCGAGGGAAGACAGTAGTATTCGGTTCGGTCGAAGTTGTCGACGAGCTGTTGGTCCTGCTGATGCCGGCAGGAGCGCCTACGCCGAGGCCCAGAGCGCGGCTGATCGAACCTTTGGCCGCCGCGACGTAGCCGTGGTCGCTGGTCGCTGTCTTGGCGGCTGACCCTGGCGGTGCGGAGTAAAGCGGCACGCCTGGAACGAAGGAGAGACCGCTCGTTTGGCCTTGACCACCAGTGCGCGCCTTGATAGTCGCTTCGCCTTCGTCTTCGCCTGACCGGACTAGCATATGCGTATCGGGAAGCGCGAGACTTTGTGGGGATGGCGACCTGACAGGCGAGGACGGCGACGATCCGGCGGCACGGCTTGGCGATGCGAGCGAGGGCGCAGAGATTGTCGACGTAGTCATGGGCGTCGAGAGAACCGCGGCTGCTGTAGCTTGCTGCGATGCCGGTTGTAGCGAGGGAGGAGGCGCCAAGCTGCGTTTCCGCGTCGAAGTTGGCGAGTTTGGCGCAGTTGAGGACCTTGAGCTGCGTCGGCCGGGACTGAGGGCGGTCGAGTGACTCGATGTTGGCGGAGAGGAGGGGACCGAGTCGGTGGTCACCGACGCCAAAGTTGCGCGATCGCCCAGCGACGGTCGAGGACTCGAGGACAACGAGCCGGCTCCTGGCGGGTGGTCGGCACCGCCAACGTCCTCCTGCCGTGGCTCAGAGGCCATAGACGCGTCGTCCGAAGTCTGTCCTCCTGCAGGGCCGTCTCGCGCCTCTGCCTCCGCACCCTCCTCTTCCGCATCGCTCTGACTCTCCTTAATGCTCTCCGCAGCTCCGCCACTCTTTCCCCAGCCTCGCCATCCTAGCCAGTCGCCATAGCCCTTCCGCTCGTTCGAGGCTGTACTGCTCACGCTCCGAATGCTACCTGATCGTCCTGAGCGCTTCTTCGCCGGCGAATGAGCGGAGGATGTAGGGTCAAAGGTGGCGGACGAGGGGGATGCCGGTGTTATCGTAGCGTTGGGAGCTGGTGCAGATGAGGTCGACCCGTTGCTGCCGCTTCCTCCGGCGATGTAGCCGACGAAACGAGCTGAAAGGGAGGCATGCCGTTGTCTGACCGGCTTGAGGGTTGCGGCGGTGTGCGGTGTCGCAGACGCGTCGGAAGGTGTGGAGGGAATGGGCGTCGAGGCGATTGACGCCGTGTCTGACTTGTCTGCTGCTTCGGGCGGGGAGAAAGGCGGAGGCATGGACGACGCTCGAGATCGAGTCGGTACATCATCAGACGGCGCTGCGTCGGCTGCAGCGGGTGTGAGGCCGAGGTCGAAGGCGTTGGAAGAGATCGCCTCCGTCAAGTCTTCGAGGTCGAGGTCGACCTGAGAGTACGGGTATCAACGATCAAATCCCGCACGCAAGCTGGATGCGGACACACCTCCGTTTTGAGCGGGGCATCTTCGTGCATAGGCTCCTCGTCTTCCTCTCCGTGCGGCAACTCAATTCTCCACTCTCCTTCTCCCTTACCCTCCGCGATTGCCGCCGCTTCCTTCGCCTCCGTCCGCGCGCGCACCTTCACCCTCTCAACTTCCCCGTCTCCAGCGCCCTTGTCCCTCGCGAGCTTCTCCAGCGCCTTCAGTTCCTCCCGTTCTTCCCGCAAGACAGTCTGTGCCTCGTCCAGACGCTGCGAGAGAGCCTGGATGAGCACGACGAGGTGTGAGAGAGGGAGAGCGTTGAAAGCTGAGGATGATAGGCGATGCGGCGCGGAAGGAAAGGCGAGATGTCGAGGCACTTTGTCGGGGTTAGGCGAAGAAGCGGTGGTTTCGGGTCGAGGAGGCGGAGAAGACGCTCTGCTCCGGGTTGCCGACTTCTTCGACCTTCGCGAGACAGAAGAGTCACGCAGTCCCAATCCAATCCCTTGCGCGCTCGAGCTGCGCGCCATCAACGTCGCTACCGACCCTCTTCGGCCGACATCCTCCTCCGCGTTCGGCGAGGCGGGGAATAGCGCATCCGTTTGCGATGTCGGTGGGTCGAAGAGATCGGATTTTTGCGAGGGCGAAGAAGCGAAGAAGGGCGAGGAGGATGAAGCGGTTTCGATAGGTGGGGAGAGCGGGTGGGCATGGGACGAGGGGATCATCGAGGGCGGTTCTGCGCCAATCGATCGGATCAGTACTACTCTAGCAAGCGTGTGCCAGACCTGCGAGCCCGCTCCAGCCCACATCGCCGTCCCCCCGCTCGAGTCCATCATGTTCTCATCGTTCGTCTCGTCCCGTTCGTCTCGTCGGGCGGAGGCTGGAAAAAGGTCGAGCGATGGAACAGAAGTCTTGCACTCACCTAGAATGATCGCCTGCGGCCCAGGTGGTTCTCCCCGCTCAGTTGCTCGTCCCGAACCTCCGTGAGCCGATGAAGCGCGTTTGTCGCGGCGGCAGGCGTCGTGGAGCACGAGCAATCGTCGAGACTGAAGACAGACTCAATATGCGTCGATCTGAAGCCGTAGCAGAGCGAAGTGAGCCGAGTGAGTGGCAAAACGGAACGCTAGAGGGACGATGCCCCCCTCGAGGCGAAGGATCCGACCTGCAGCCAGCTTTCTTGGCTCGTAAGCGTTAGGAGGCGAGCGCTTTACATGTAGTTGACGCTGGAGGGACGGTAATCCTGTAAACGCAGAGCCCAGCAGAAAGCAAAGCGCCCTCGTATGCTCTTCCTCTTCCTCCGCCTCGCGCCCCGATTGTCGACTGGGTATGTATGCTACAATTGCGGGATTACCAACATCCTTCGCGATCAATGTCCTTTGTGGTTCATAAGCCACCACTCTACTTAGCCTGCTTCTTCTTCGCATCCTCCTTGGTCTCCTCACCAAGCTTCTTCGCCTTGTCAGCCTGCTTCTGGAGGATGTCCTTGATCTCTGCGGATCCCGAGGCGTCAGTGAGGGTTAATGAGAGGAAGAGAGGGAGGACGCACGCTCGTAGGTCTCGTTGAGGATCTTCTCGGCGTCGTCGCCTCGCTTCGACGCGAGGTCCTTGAGCGCCTTGAGGTCCGTCTCCTGGAAGACCTGTGTAGCACGAACCATCCCTACCAAGTTAGCTACCGCGCTGCCGGCAGAGAAGCGTGCGAGCAGAGAGCGCTTAAACGCACCTTGGTCAAGCCACTCAACCCAGGCACCTGCGAGTCGAGCCACTTGCTTCCCTGACTCGCCAAGTCCTCAATCTTGTCCATCCCGAGCCCGAGAGCCTTGAACTGGCTCGAGTCGCCGAGCTTGTCCTGCACGAGCTGCTTCGCCGCCTTGGTCTTCTCCTCGACCGACTTGTCCGACTTGCCGATCTTCTCAAGTTCAGAGTAGAGCTCCTTGACGATCTGCGGGTGTGCAAAACCGTTAGACCGGTGCAGGCGAAAGGGAAGGCGAGCAAACGCACCTTTACTCGGTCCTCACCCACGTATCCCTCAACCTTGCTCAAGTTCTTGTCCAGCGCCTCCTTGACATCGGGCATCTTGTCCAACACAGGTCCTGCGGCCTTGGCCGACGCGTTCCAGGCGTCGCGTCCAGCCTTCTGCGAGAACTGCGCCAACTCGTCCTTCTTCTCCGCGAGGAGCTTCTTGACAGCATCGTAGGTCTCGGCGTTGAGGCCACCCTTCGAGACGATCTTGGTCGCTTGGGCGTAGAAGTCGGTCGCGATGCGCTGAGCCTCGGGGCCGCTGCACGACGTACCTCGCATCAGTGCGGGTCGAGAGGAAAGGCGCGCGGGACGCACTGCTTGTCGGTGAGCTTCTTGAGCTCGTCGCCCTGCGTACCGAGGCTCTTCTGCAGCTCAGGGTACTTGTCGCCGAGGGCCTTCCATCCCTTCGACGCCTCCTCTCCAACAAGGTCCTGGATCTTGTTTCCAGCCTCCTGCAGCGCGCGCATGATCTGGTCGCCCGAGTCCTTTCCGCCCTTCGCAGCCTTTTCGATGTCGGCGTACGTGTCCTTGACGATCTGAACGGCCTTCTCGCCATGGGTGTCGACGAACGACTCGAGCTGGTCAAAGCCCTGGTCGATGAGGACCGCTCCGCCGGGGATCGCAGCCGCGTACGACTTGGCGACCGATTTGGCGAGGTTCAGGGCCTCCTTGGCGTTGTTGGGCGCGACGTCCTTGATCTTGTCCTTGGCCGTTTGTGCGGTCTGCGAGACGGAGCGCGCAGTGTCGACTGCCGTCTTGGCGCCGCTCATGCTGTACCATGCGTAGCTGCGAAGGGAACGTTTTGTCAGCTCGAGGGAAACGGTTCAAGTGGGGAGCGACTACGTACAGGCCACCGAGGACGACACCACCTCCGAGAAGGGCAGAGCCAAAGTGCGAGCCGGCAGTGCCAGCGGTCGCCGTCTCCTGTGTCGCGCAAAAGTGTCAGCCCTCGAGTTGACTGGTGGACGAGCTCAATGACGGGTTGCGCACCTGTGCGGTCGCGTAAGTCCTCCGGTACGCCTGCGGGCGAGGAAGAGCGCGGCGAGCGGCGGGGCGTGCAGCAGCAGCTGCGAAGCGGGTAGCGGGAGCTTGCATAGTGTTTGAAGTATAGTCTGAGTGAAGGGAAGGAGAAGGAGAGCGAGGAGGAAAGCCGGGCGAGTCGATCCACCTCAGCGACGTCACTTTCGAAGTGCATACATCCAGCGTGTGTTGCCGAAGCGTGTCAGACGGTTGCAGCAGCGAAACTTGTCCGCAGTAAGCGCTGCAAGCCGGCAAGCAACCGGCAAGCGAGCGAGCGAGAGGAGCCGCAAGCGACGACCTTGTCCTCGGCGAACACCTCGAACGAACATTGCGAAGGTCCTCTCGGCATGGACAACAACGACGATTTGACGTCGAGTCTGTCCAGCAGCGGTTCTGTACGTGCATCACGACACGAGGACCACAAAGATCGGACACCGGAACGTCGTTGCGAGTCGAGGAGAAGCCAGCGGGAAAGGGTATGGCTACAAGAAGTGAGACGGGTAACGTCGTGTGCGGGTATCTCGAGATGAGCAAATGCGAGTGCGACCTAAGAGGACCATGCAACAGACCGAAGCGACTCCTCCCCGTCAGTTCCTCCTCGGATTCGAGTACCCCGGCCGCCTCTCCTCGCGGTACTTGGCCTTCTTCCTCTTCATCCGCCTATCGAGCCTTTCGAACTTGTCCAGCTCGTCTTGCTCCCTCCCACTGACGACGCGCGGCCCCTCACCGTCGGACGACTCGAACGCCGAAGTTGGAGGGGAGGACAGTTCGCGCTTCTTGCGACGGGCGAGGTCGGCGCGGGGGTCGATGAAGCGCGGGAGGTTGAGGTGGGCGTAGTCGGATGAGGGGCCGGGAGCGTTGTCGCTGTCGTCGTCGCTGCTGTCCTCGCGAGCCGGCTTGACGACCTTCTTCTTCCTCTCGGCAGGCTTCTTCCCCATCTTCGCTGCTCCACCCGCTCCTCCACCAGCCGCACCGATCCTGACCCTCCCTCCACTCCCGCCCGTCTCGATCCACTGCCCTCCACCCCTCACAGCAGCGTCCCTCTCATCATCCGAGTCGTTGATGAACTCGGAAGCCGCCTTGCCCGACGTGCGAGCGCGGCGGAGGGCGCGGGCGTCGTAGTGCTGATTGTCTGCATCGTCGCTGTCGGAGCTGGATGATGGAGGAGGCGAGGTGCGACGGCGGCGAGTGCGGCGAGGAGGCGAGGTGGAAGCAGAGGAAGCGGTCGCGCGAGCGGGACGGTCGAGAGGTTGGAGGTCGGCCTCGCTGTCGTTCTCGCCTGCTGCAGCGGCGAAGTCGAGCGGCTTGAGTTCCTCCGCCTCCACCGAACCCTCGCGGAACAGCCTGCCATTCTCTTCGACCTCCTTGGCCTTCTCCCGCCTCTTCTTTGCCTCCGCCTCGCGCTTCATCCTCTGCCTGAACTGATCCACGTCCTCGCCCTCCCCATCCGAGTCCATCAATCGCCTCCCCTTCCCCTTCTTCATCCCCTTCATCCCGCCCTTCTTCCCCTTAGATGACACGCTCTTCCCCTTCTCCCTCTTCGGCCTCAACGAATCCGGTCTCGCCGCAAGCCGCTCAAGCTCCTGCTGTTTCACCTCCTCCTCCTCCGTCGAGTCCAGCACCTCGATCACTTTACTTTTCTCGAGGCGCTTCAAGGCTGCGTCGGCCCGGAGGCGGCGGAGAGCAGCGGCGTCGGGCGAGTCAGTGCGTGGCGGCGGTTGAGGCGGTTGATGCGGAATGACCTTGACGTCGAGGTCCGAGTCTTCGTCTTCGCTCAGGGATGCATCCGGATCTGAAGACCCGACTTCCCGCCTCTTTCGCCCAAGCCGCTTGTCACCGAGCGACCAGTCGATCCCGTCTCCCTCATCTCCCTCGTCTTCCCCGCCGGCGGGATTGGGGCGAGGAGAGCGGCGGCGGGCGGACGTGGTGCGCGCGAGGGCGGCGAAGGCGCGGGTCTCGGAGGCGCGGGAGGAGGAGGCGCGCTGGCTGTGAGCGTGACACGACGTTAGTCGATGCGCGTGTAACGAGAATGAGGGCGAGGGAAGCGTTGCGCACCCTTTGCTGCCGGCTGCTTCAGCGTCCTCGTCGTCGCTGCGTGATCGACAAGGCCAGTGATCAGCTCCTGCGCATCTCATACGCATGCTTGTGGCCCAACGCACCTACTCACGAGCTTCCTCCCGAATCCCTTCGCCTTCCCCGTACCTCCCTCCTCGTCGCTACTCGGAAAGACCCCCTTCCTCCTCACCCTTTGCCCAGCCTTGGCCCGCTTTGTACCCCACTTCGAGCCGGGTGCTTTGCCGAGTGATGTGTGGGTAGGTTGAGGGCCGGAGAGACCGGAGCGGGAGCGGAAGGGGGTGCGGGCCATCCGAGAGAGAGAAAACCGGGGACCAGGCGAGTCGCGGCGGGTGAAAGCCGGTTTGGCGAATAGAGGCGACTGGCTAGGACGCTCTGTGCCACGCGCAGGTCTGGACTGAGGGTGTCGGCGGAGCTGCCTCCGCTCAAAAGCGCTCCAGCTGATGAGGATGTACGGCAGCGGCAGTGGCGCAGGAGGCTTTGCGAGTCGGCCGAGCAGGCGCTAAGAGCGTTGAGCGAGTCCAGCGGTACACAGCCAGCCCAGTCTGGGCGAAGAGGCGAAGCAGTCGAGGCGAAAGAGTGGACTTCCCCTCCTCGCCGCCTCGTCGAAGTCGGCAAAGGCTCACAACGGGCTCCCTACGACTGCGCAGACCAGAGAAATCTTCGAATACAGCTGAGAAAGTCGTACAAGTCCGTCTAGGCCACAACTATCTCCTCACCTCCTCCGATCTCCGCCGTTCCCGAGGTTGCGCTGCGAACGGAGGACGACCGGCGGCTGCGTTGTTCCGGGGTAATGGTGATAGAAATGCTGAGGTATGGTGGAGGTGTTGATGAAATTGAAGAGCTCGTCCGGTTCGCAGTTCTCCGGACCGACATGGAGCGGGTTGTCGCTCGCGTCGCTCGCGTCGCTGGCGTAGTCAGGGTGCGGCTCACGCGAGCGCGAGTGCGTGCGAGCATGACGCGGTTCTGACGGCTCAGCAAGGGGTGTGTGGGCTTCGTGGCGAGATTCGGGACGGAAGGGGTTGCGGGAGCTGTTGCGGGAAAGGGGTACGAGGTTGTACGGCGGCGTAAAGCTCGGCTGGTGGGAGGTCAGGGTCAGCCATTCGAGCCACAGCTTCACGAACGCTGCGTGCAACGGCCAGCAAAGTATCACGCACGTCGCGGCCGCTTCTGACGACCTGTGGGAGATCTCCTCATCGGTCAATGGGGCTTGCAAGCACTGTAAGAGCACTCCTACGCACAAGCGGATTCTCCTTGACAATTTCGCCCTGAGTAGGCTACATTTTCGGGCGACATCAGCGTACTCTCCATGAGAGAGCGTTCGAGAACTCACGAAGTCGATCTCCTCGTCGAAAGGCGTACTCCAGAGCTTGTTCGACAGACGCTGTAGGTTGTGCATGACGGTGTCCTGAGCCAGGGCAGCATTCGGCGTCCTGCTCCAGCGAATTGCCGAGTCCCTCCATTTGGCGAACTCTCCCATCCGAGCGAGACAGGCGGAAAGCATGCCAAGAGCGCGAGCGTCCTGTGCGACACGCGCCGCAAAGTCGAAGCAGAGGGTTGCGCTAACGCGAAAGTGGGCGTAGAAATGCTGGACGCGGTCCGTCCGCTTCCAGTCTTCCTCGAGAAGTCGCGGTGCCGGTCCGAAGTGCGCGAGCTTACAAGCCGGGCTCAAGTAATCGGTATGAGGCTGGTCAAAGAAGCCCAAAACGTCAAGAATGCGACACTCTCTTCAAAGAGGAGCACTCACAGCCAGGAAGACCTCGCAGAGTTCCCGCTGAGTCGGCTGCATAGCAGGCTGAGGTCAGCTTGATGTTTACGCAGATCTGCAGTTCATGCAACGCACCAGTTCGAGCGCATCCTCGACGGGGGTGTCCCAGATCCTGTTGGCCACCACCTGCAGATTCTCCACGAGGACATCCGCGGCGTGCACGCTGCGCGGCACGTAACGCGTCCACCTGTCCCTCATTGCCTTTCGCCAGTCCGTCAAGAGCGATCGTCGTCCGCCGTAGTGGTCCGCCAGCTCCTGCTCTTGTCGGCGCTTTGCTCCCTCATGGAGATGTTCAAGCAGTTGTCGCGCGGGGTTGCACACCTGTTTGAGACCGGTGCCCATCGGATCGACGTCGGTCTGGTCGAGATGTACTCGCGGCGGCTCTTTGTAGTCACGCAGCCTATGCGAGCTCGACATGTTCAGCGGAGACAGGCAGCAGCGGCGGGTTGAGGGGTGAAATGGGAGGAAAGACGGGAGAAGAAGAAAGCGTTCGCGCTTGGCTTGGTGAGAAACTCCCGACGACAGGCAGAGAAACTCCCGACGAAGCAGAGAGGAGCTTTGAGCCGGAGTATCCGCACCGACAGTCCCCGGCGAGAGAAGCAGGACGTTGCGCGTGGCGGGTCTCACAGGTCCCAGGAGCAGTCACGTCAGGCGGTCGAAAGCTGCGTCGTCAAAGCCGCCTGATGCGTCGTGCGACAGTCAGGAATCGCAGTAGTTTGCGAAGAAGTCCGGAAGTCAGCCCTCCCATCCTCAACACTCGTATGCTCCCTGCCCCACTACGACCGCGCAAGCAGACCTGTGCATTGTACCTCAGCGGAAGCTGCTCGGCTGCACCGTTTGCGAGCGGGCAGCGAGCGAGCGACGAGGCCATCGAAGCGAGGATGGAGGAGAGGGGTCGATGGCGGACGTTCGGGTTGGGCCGTCCACTACATTGCGTGCGTAAGATGCGGTCTCCAGACCGTCTGCGCGCGCGAGACCCCGATCGCCTTGTTAGTCGAGCTGCCTTCGTCTCGAGTTGCTGAAGCTGATGAGGGTGAGCAACGTCGCCGCAGCCGCAAGATGCGTCGCGAGTAGGGGGAGAGGACACTGTGTGTACGAATGAGAGGATCTAGCGCAGATTCAAGCATTACGGAGGAAAGAGCGGAAGCAGTTCAGGCGAAAGAGCCCAGTCCTCCTCCTCCTCACGTCTCCTCAACGCCGTACAACACTCGCAGAAGCCGACATGCTGCGTATTGCACCCGATGCAATGACGCACAGCAAGCCTACCACCCGCCTCCTCCGCTGTCTCCGCCCCGTCCAATTCCAGCCATCGTCCGCCGCTGGTTTTCCTCGAGCTTCGGGCAATTGCGGATCGTGTGACCGAGACCGCCGCAGTTCGTGCACCCAATGGGCTTGCCGTCCGCGCCGACGTTCGGGTCTTCGATCGAGAGCAGGAAGGGTGGAACTCTGCGGGCGAGGGCGAAAGCGAACAAAAGGACGCGAGAAGTCGAAGTCAGCGGCCAGACACGAAGCTACCTTGCGTCTCCGCGGAGGTGCCGCCAGTCGAGAGTAGGAAGGCGAGAAGGACGCACTTCTGCTTGGACTCCATGAGGAGGTACTTGAGGTCGAGCAGAGTCTGTTCCGGCGTTTGCATGTTGATGAAGGTGGTTGCAATTCCGGTCTTGTCACCTCGTCCAGTTCGTCCGATCTGGTGAGTGTAATCCTGTAGGTTTTTCGACCATTTGTGAGCATCCGAAGCAATCCGGAGGCGTTTCGAGCGCTTTTGGGGCCTTTCGAGCCAGAGGGTGACTGCAGAGTTGGAACACACCTCGATCTCCTTCGGCATCGTAAAGTTGATGACGTGCTGGATTTCGCTAAAGTCGAGGCCCTTCGAAGCGACGCCGGAAGCGACCATAACATCCTTCTTGCCCGACTTGAACGACTTGATCGCGTACTCGCGCTCTTCCTGGGCTGCGAGTGTGCGGAAGGAAGGTTAGCGCTGGTGCTGTGAGTGGGCGACATTCAAGCGCAAGTGAGAAATCGCAAGGGCGACGACAGGGAGTCGGCGAAGGTGGCTAGTCGGGTAAAGTCACGCACTCTTGCTGCCATGAATGGCGACGGCCTCGACGCCCTTGAGAAGAAGATATTCTTGAATGTCTGCGGAGAAGGAGAGTCAGCGAGCCAACTCGCGAGAGACGTAGAGAAAGGCGCTTCGAAAGCTCGACTACACACCGTCGACCTCGTTCTTGTTGTCGCTGAAGATGATGACGGGCGGCGCGGTTTTTTGCAAGCATTCAAGCAGGTAGACCATTTTGGCCTCCTGCTTGACGTACTCGACTTCTTGGATGATGTTGAGCGACGCGGCGCCTGCTCGACCGACGTTGACGAGGATGGGCTGGACGAGTGCCGACTGGGCGAAATCTTGGATGCGCTTGGGCATCGTCGCGGAGAAGAGGAGCGTCTGGCGTTGGTGCTTGAAGAAGCTGAGGATGTTGCGGACATCTTCCTCGAAACCCATGTCGATCATCCGGTCGGCTTCGTCCATGCAGAGGTACTTGCACTGGTTCAGCGTGAACTTGCGCTTCTCGAGCATGTCTTGGAGACGTCCGGGCGTCGCGACGACCATGTGGAAGCCATTGGCGAGAGTTTGGCCTTGTTCCGCCATCGAAATGCCGCCGATGCAGAGGAGAGAGCGGACTCTGCGAGTAGGAGTCGGGTGTGAGCATCAGTGACCGATGCGCATTGGGAATGTGCAGTGTAACCGAAGAAGCAGGACGCCGAACTCACTGAGGGTACCCTCCTTGCTCGAGACACTTCGCCATCTCATTCAACCCCTCGAACGTCTGCCTCGCCAACTCGCGACTCGGGCACATGACGATCCCGACCGGCCCCTCGCCCTGCATGAACGGGAGACGCTTCTCCTCCTCGAGCGCGAGCATGAGGAGCGGCAGCGAGAAGGCGAGCGTCTTGCCGGATCCGGTAAAGGCGATGCCGATCATGTCGCGGCCGGAGAAGGCGACGGGGAGACCTTGAAGCTGGATAGGCGTCGGTGCGGAGATCTTCTTCTTCTTGAGGTACTCGAGAAGCGGTTTCGGGAGCTTCATGTCCTGCGAAAGGCATCCGACAGTCAGCAGCTGACGTCTCGTCGACCGTCGAGCAAGGCAGCTAAGAAGGGTTCACGCACCCTGAAGTTGGGGATCGGAGGAGGGATGTCGTCGCCAGAAACGAGGATGTGGAACTTCTCTCGTACGGCGTCGTGCTCCTCCTCGCTTTTGCCGCGAAGGTAGTGCGGTGGTCGCCAGCTGTGTGAGCTGAAATCAGCCTAGGGCGAGCATGGCGATCGAGGAGTGCGAACGCACGTCGCCTTCATCCGTTCCGTGTAAACGATTCCTTTCGCGACCTCCTCTGCACCAGCCAGCTTCTTCCGCGTCGCCTCCTGCGCCGCAAGGATCTTCGCTTCCTCCTCTTCGCGCTTCTGCTGTTCCGTCTTCGCCGACTCTGCGAAAGTGAACGAAGTCAGCAATCCGCCAACCCTTCGAGCAAGCAAAAGTAGGACATACCCTCGAGCGCCTTCTGTCGCTTAACCTCCTGCGCCTCCATCAGTAGGGTCTGCGCCTCCCTCTTCTTCCTGCGAGCCTCCTCCTCGTCCCTCTCGCGCTCCTTCTCCTCCTCCTCCAACTCCTCCCTCTTGCGCTTCTCCGCTGCCGCCGCCGCTCCGCCCGTTCCCTTGGCCGCAAGCTTCGACACTAGCTGTGCTCGTCGCTGCTTGAGCGGGACGTACAGCGGCGCAGACTCGTCTTCGTCGAGGACGGCGTAAGGGTCGGGAGGCGGAGGAGTGGGGGTGCGACGGCGGCGCGTGTAGCCTGGCTGCTGCGCGGGTTGCTGTTGCTGGTCCTGTGCGGTGTCTGCCATGTTCAAGCGAGTCCTCCCAGCGAGACGGGCGGTCGTCGAGCGAGTTGATGAAGCGAGAGAAGGGTTCGCTTCCGACCAAGCTGGCTCAGTCTGGCTAAGTGTTTGCAGGATGATGCTACGAGCCTCGAATACACCGTACAGACACGCTCTACTTCAGCGCACACCGCTTCGAGCGCCGCGTCCACTCCTCGCTCTTCCTCATCCGCGTCCTCGACTCGCCTCGACCAACACACCCGCACAACAGTCTCGCGCGACCTGGCTCGCACCCTACATGGCCCGGTTGCGCCAGTCATACCCGCACGTCGACCCGCCTTCCCTTCTCATCTCCTTCGTCATCCTGCATGAACTCACAGCCCTCGTACCGCTCGTCGGCCTCTTTGCGCTGCTCAAGTGGCTAGGCGTAGGTGGGGCAATCGTGGCGAGGGTCGTCGACGAAACGAGCGAGGCGGAAGGGGAGCGATCAGGCTGGAGAACGACGGCGAAAGAGTGGTTGGTCGAGTCGGAGAAGAAGGCTGAGCGGGTTGGGCGGCGGTATGGCTGGTTCGGCTGGGCGAAGGAGACGCAAGAAGAGAGAGAGGAGCGGCGCGCAAGGGAGAAGGACGCACAGGTGGGCGATGCGATGCTTCAAGACGTCTCGCCAGAACGGTTGCGAGTGTCGGGAGACGTGGCGAACGCGGCAGCGTCTTACCTGCTCGTAAAGGTGCGTGTCGATTTCCTCCCCCTGAGCTGTGTTGGGAGATCTTCCGACGTGTGCTCATTTCGATGAACCTCCTCACGCAGGCCCTCCTCCCGCTTCGAATCCTCGTCTCCCTCCGCCTGTCCCCATCGCTCGCCAATGTGATCGTCAAGAACTTTCGAAGCTTGCGGGAACGGGGGAGGAAGTATGTGCGTGCTGGAGAAGGAACGGCCCCGTTGGACAAGCGATGAGGGTGTAACGAGTGCGCTTTTCCATCGTCCTCCTCGAGCCTCGCCCGTTTGCCCAAAAGCTGCTCAACGTCCTGACACGCTCGCACGGTAGACTCGCGAATCCTGTGCTCCTCCCAACCTCGCTTCTCGCTTCCTGCTAGGCTCCGCCTTCTCAACTTGCTTGCGTTCTCTTCCTTCGACCTCGCTGCTCTCGCTCTCTTCGCCTGTGCCCCCGTACTGCTCAGCAGCAGCGTCAGGAGCCAATGGAGACGGTCCGGTCGGTCCACTCGGTCCCGCGCTCGCTTCATGCACTCATGCGATGCCTCCTGCGGACTGCGCTGCTTCCTCCCCTTCGCTCGCTCCTTCCTTCACTCGCTCCCAACCCGAAGCGACCCGGACTTGTTGACCTCTCGGAGCTATGCAGTCCCTCCGCCTCCGCCGCCGCCTCAAGACGCACTACTCACTCTACATCCGCGACACTCCGGACCCCTTCGGAGGACGTGGGAGGTCGGAGTTGGACCAGCCGAGCAGGGAAGCAGACGGCGAAGGGAGTGCGAGTGGTCCGAAGGCGGTCAAGGCTGGGCAGGATGGACAGGGCCAATTCGTCGTTGCCTTCTCGACGCCTTCCGATCCGCTCAACCCGCAGGTGCGGTCAGCTCCTCTCTGTACGATCCAGGATTCGAGCACTGACGGCGGAATCGTTTACGCAACGCAGGACTGGCCCCTCCGCACCCGCGTCTTCACGACCTTCCTCCTCTCCCTCCTCGTCCTCTTCGTTGGCTCCGCCAGCTCAATGAACGCCTTGGTCGCGAAGAAGGCGACTGCGGACTTAAAGGTGAGCGAGACGATCGTGCGTTCTCTTCTCTCGCTTCGTAGGAAGATCTCGCTAATTTGGGGAGATTGACCAGGCGGACCTCGACACGGCGCTGTTCTTGACCGGCTTTGGCGTTGCCGCGCCTATCATGGCGCCTCTGTCGGAGCTCGCAGGCCGGTACGCCGCGAATCAGCGCGTCAGCTTATTCTCTGCGGACGTCAAGCTGAATCTCTGGTGTACTTTGGAAACTCGCAGCAACCCCATCTACCTCATCTCGCTTCTCGCCGTGTGCTTACTTGAGATCGGCGTCGCGCAAACCCACACAATCTGGTCGCGCTGCGTCCTCCGGTTCGTCCCTTCCATCAACCCTCGCTCCCAGCTTCTCTCGCTCACCTTTTCGGCGAAACAGCTTCCTCGCCGGCTGCTTCGCAACGACTCCGCTCTCGAATGCAGGTGCCGCGATGGGCGACTTGTGGGACAGGGAAGAGAGGAGCTGGACGTTTCCGTTGTTTGCGGTCGCGGGCTTGTGCGTCGTCCACTTGCTTTCGCCTGCTGGCGTCCCCATCGAGGGCGCGGCTGACTGATCGATACTGTCGACAACTTGCAGCTTCGGACCTTGTCTCGGTGCGTTCCCCTTCTCTCGACGAGGGCATGCCCCGCTGAGTCGACGGATATTGACGCCGTCCTTCGCAGGTCCTGTCATCAGCGGCTGGGTCGCGCAGAGCACGTTGACCTACCGATGGACGGACTGGATACAGGCGGCGTGGTGCGTCGGCCTTTAGGCGCGCTTCAGCTCGTCAAAAATCACCAGCTGACGCTCCTGTCGCACGGCCTTGATGCGCAGGGCCGGCTCGCTCTTGGTCATTACGTTCTTACTCCTGCCCGAGACGTACCCGCCAACTCTGCTTGGCTGGAAGGCCGCAGATACGCAGACCGCCCTCCTCACCCGCTGCGCTCGCTCACCCCCCTCTCGCACAGCAATCCGCGAACGTACTCGAGACTCTCGCTACCTCACCGCACTCGAGCACAAGCGCCAGCATATCCCGTACCGTGTCGACTTCCTCAAGACCCTCGCGAGGCCGTTTGTGATGCTCGTCGAAGAGCCGATTGTCGTTTGCTTCCTCGCCTACTTGACTCTCGTGTACATCGTCCTATTCGGCTCGCTCGTCGCGTGCGTACTCACACGAACTTCATCCTTTGACCTAACTGACGATCTCCTCGCAGCTACCCGCTCATCTTCGTCCCCTACAACCTCTCCGCCGGCATCCTCGGCACCGTCGGAGTCGTCCTCTGCGGCGCGTGCGCCCCACTCATGCTGTGGGACTACCGCCGCGGACTCGAACAAGCCTGGAAGAAGGGCTTAGACGAAGTCGAGCCGGAAGTTAGGTTGAGGGTTGCGATGGTCGGGACTTGGGCGGTGCCGGCGGGGTTGGCATGGAAGTGAGTTGCTCGCATTCGCTCTCGGTTGTGGTCGCACGAAGAGCGGGTTGCAACCTTCGAATGCACGGAGCGGTCCACTGACACTTGATCTCTCGCAGTGCCTGGGTCTGCTATCAAAGCGTCTCTGTCTTTGGCTCGTACGGAGCACAAGCGCTCTTCGGATTCGGCATCCTCTCCTGCTTCATCTCGACGTATCAGTACTTGATCGGTGCGCTCTCCGTCTCTTCGCCTCGCAGCCCGTTCACGAACGCTCACATTTCGCCTTCGCAGACTCATACGGTCATGCGGCAGCTAGTGCGATGTCGGCGACAACTTTTCTTCGCTACCCAGTCGCCGTGCGATCGGGTCACGACTTTCAACCTTCTCACCGTGCTGACCTCCTTCGCCATTCGCAGGGCGCCTCGGTCCTCTTTACTCGCCCAATGTACCACCGCCTAGGTACGCTCACCTCCCTTTCCCTCGGCTCACAAGCTGACACATGTTCACGCAGACCGCCACTGGGCTCTCTCGCTCCTCGCCGGCCTCGCGCTCCTCATGTCCTTCATCCCGTTCGTCTTTTACCTCGCCGGACGCAGGATCAGGAGGTGGAGCAGGTGGACGATGCATTAGACGCGTTGTAGCTAGACTTTGCTTGAAACAGATACTGGCCTCTTCCCTTGTCCTCGAGCTCGTGGGCAACGAAACCTTCTATCGACACTCCTGACATTCTACATGACGACACACTTCTCCTTCTCGCCCTTCCCACCTCCGCCAGCCATCTTGCTCAACCTCTTCGACGCCTTTGCCGCACCAGCGCCCGCGCCGCTCGTCCGTCCCTGTGCTTCGACCCGCTCGTCCCGACGTGGAGGCGGTGCTGCCGGTTCTTGCTGCTGACGATGGCGGTCTTCGTGGCGTTGCTGCTCGACGAGATGCCGCTCGTAGGCGTCTTCCTCGGCCTGGAGTTGCTGAGCGAGCGCGATACTGTCGACAAACTTGCTGTCAGCACCGAGTGCAGAATGAACGAAATTTGACGCACTCTGCAGGATTCTCCACCCCCTCGTGCTGCACCACCGGCTCCCTCTCCCTCCTTTGGCCTCTCGCGCCGCCTCCAACCCAATCCCCTCCTCTAACGCTCGACCTCCTCAACGCCGCATCATAAAACTCGCTCGCCTCGCCATTCGTATCCCCCAGACTCTCCCACACGATACCCTCTTCACTCGCGAACGCCGCATCCGTAACGAGCGTGAAGAGTTCGGGTCCTTCGAAGGTGGGCGAAGAGGGGGTGGAGGGGACGGACGGACGGCGGTAGAGGACTGAGAGGTGGGAGTTGCGGAAGAGAGCGGCTAGGCCGGAGGGTGGGAGGAGCGAGGGGGACTGGCAGAGGGCTGAGAGTCCAGGGTAGCTGAGTTGGGTCGAGGTCGCGAAGAGGAAGGTGTTGATCAGGTGGGCTGTGGGCGTCGAACACGGCAGTACAGTCAGGTGTTGTCTTGAAACTCGTCGCCGAGAGCGAGACGAGACCGAGGCGTGCCACTCACCTCTCCGAACCTTCTTCTCCTGCTCCTCGCTCCACCCACTCCGCCTCTCAACCTCCTTCACCATCTCCTCCTCACTCATCTCCTCCTCCCTCAACTGCAACTTCTCCGCTCCACCAGCTACCTCGCTCCCCTCGACCACCCACTCCATCGCCGTGTCGTAGTCCCTGCAGCCCTCTGAGCCGACGAGTACGTCGTAGGTCTCGGGATCGGAGGGGTCGGCCAGCCAGCCGTGCAGAAGGGGTATATCTGCTAGTGCGAAGAGAGCGAGTTCGCCTTTCCCTGACGCCGAGGAGGAGGTGGAGGTAGAGAACCCGTCGATTCGGTCGAATCGAGGGTTCAAGTTCAACCCGTACCGAGTCTGCGGGAGGATCGAGAGTGCGGCCGTGAGGGATAACTCGGTGGAAGGCGAAGAGGGATTTGAGGAGGGAGACGAGGTGACGCGGAGGAAGTAGTCGGCGAGTAGGTTCGAGAGGTGCGAGTAGGTGACGCTTGTTCGGCCGGCGATGTGGAGGTCGTTCCGCAGGATGAGGATGTTGCCTGCGCGGGAACAAGCATTAGCATAAAGTCGCCTCGCCAAGAGACCTCCCGAACGCACACAGAGCGATGAGCGAGCAAGGCCCGTTCGCATTCTGGCAAATGACCTTGACCCGCAGATTGTCATCCGTCTCAAACTCCTCTCGTACAACCTCCCGTCCGTCTTGTCCGGCAGCAGAAGGCGGAGGCGGCAAAGGCGGCCACAGAATGGACTTGAGGAGCCATTCTTCCTCGGGTTCTTCTTGCGTCTGCGGCTCGGCCGGCTGTGAGGAGGAAGGAGTAGAGGAAGGGATGGAGAAGTCGGCGAGTTGCCGGGCGAGGTCTTCAGGAGAAGTTGGCGGAGGTTGAGCCGATTCGCGAGGAGGAAGAGCGGGAGGAAAAGCGGGTCCAGCCACTCCCTTGACGATTGGCTGCTGCCCCCGTTCTTCAGCTCCCTCCGTCCTCTCTGAGATCGCCTGCGTCTCTCCAGTCTCTCCCTCGCCAACCTCGTTCCTCACCCCAACCTCCTCCTCCTTCTCCGTCCTCACACCCCGTCCCTCGCTCACCGTATCCTGTCGCCCCTCCGATCGCCAGACAGGACCATTCCCACCCTCCCTCGCACCGTCTAGCGCTCCTACGGAGCCGTGTTCGCTCGGAGCGGCTTCATCAGTCGAAGGAGGCGGTGTGGGGTCGGTATGAGTGGGAGAGACGTCGTGCGGATTGGGAGGGGGCGCTGCGGACTCAGATGGGGCTAGAGGGGCGGACAGAGGTTGCTGAGAGGAAGGGGAGGACATGAGTGTGAGGTGAGGGAGGGAAAGGACGAGAGGAGGACGAGGAGAGGTGGGTGTCGGCCGAGGAGGGCTTCGTGCGACTCTTTGCGGTTCCGACGATGCTTCGACAGAGCTAAGCATGTGTAGGAGGAACGGCGCAGACCGTGCGAAGCGAGGGAACGACAACGGCGGCAACGCAACTCGACGCTTGATGCGAACCGCAACGACCGGGGGGAAAAAGGAACGAGTTGCAACTGCAGAGACATAAAGACGACGAATGAAAGTGAACGGCTAGCAGAAACCAGTGGGAAACGAGCGAGTCCATCGAGTGAAGGCGAAGGAGGTAAGGGGATTAGGCGAGGGGAGTGAGGGGTACTTCTTCTGGCGAGCGATAGTCCATGGCTTTGACTCTACGCAGTTGTGCTTCTTGGCGTCGGGGAGGGCGTCTACGAGAGACGAGCGACGGCGAGAGCTGCGACGACGAGGAGTGCGCTGGTTTCCCACATCGTCCCGTCAGCGGTCTGCGACGGGCTGTGAGAAGGAAGCAGGGATCAGGCGTACCCGTTGATGGCGATCGAGGCGGCGCCCGAGCCCTTGTCGGCGCTGGCCGAGGCGCTGGCACTGCGGACGAAGTCCTCAAGCGAAATCAGTCTTTCCTCGTCACCAGCAAAGGGCTCAACTGAACCAGTCGTAGGAAATCGCACTCACGCAGCCGACGAAGCAGACGAGCTCAACGCCGCGCCAGTCGAGACAGCCTGGCTCGAGGCGCTCGCGGCGGCACTCGAGGCGGACGCGACAGCCGAGTCGACGCGGCTCGAGAGGGACGAGGTAGCGCTCGCGAGGGACGACGAGACGCTCGCCGCGGCACCCGAGGCGGAGGAGTGGGCGGACGAAGCAGCCGAGGTTGCGCCCGACGACGCGGACGAAGCCGCTCCTGCGCCTGACGAAGCCGCGCCTCCCGAAAGGCACGAGTCGGACGTCCCAGCCGCAACAGTCGTAGGAGAGTTGTTACCGACCGCGCCGTTGTTGTCGGTGATGTAGACCGTGACTTGCTGGCCTGCCGCAACGGTAGGGCGCCACGAGATCGAACCTGACGCGTCGTTCACCGTGCCGATTTCGCCGATCATCGAGGTGGGGTCGTTCGAGGGGCGGGCAACGACGGTGCAGGGAGGCGCACTGCGAGGGGGCGTCAGTATCTGTCTGCGAGGCCTGAGCGGGTCCCTCCCTCCCGACCTCGCTCGCCCGTTCCGCGAGACAAAGAGATCGTGCACGTACTCGCACTCGTACTGGAACGCAGCAGGCGTGCACTGGTACAGCGCCGGCGACTGGATCGAAGTCGCTGCGAGGACAGCGCGAGCGGCGACGAGGAGGGCGAGGGCGGTCGAGGCGAGGGTAGTCGAGGCAGGCATCCTGTGTCGCTTATTCTTGATCTGGTGTGCGCGAGAGGGGGAGCAAGAAGACAGCGAGTGAGGAGAAGAGAGAGAAGGAGCGAGAGTCGGAGGATTTGGATGGGTGAATTGGCAGGAGGCCCGTGAGACGCGAAGAGGAGGTGTCGATGCGCTCGGCGAAGTGCCGCCGAGACCGTTGCCGTGTTTGGCGTGTGCGCGACGCGTGTGGGCGTGGAGAGCGATGAATCTGGGAAGGTTGTCGAGCGAAGGAGGAGAGGAGCGAGGAGGAGAAGCCGTTTGCTGAGCCGTCCGCGCACGTCGCGCCTTAGACTGGGCAGCCCGAGCAATGGACCAAGTACTAGCTACATCGACATACCGCTACCTCGCCATCTGGGCGCCGTACCACGCCGTGAAAAGCGTCTGAGGCAGGAGAAGCGTCTCGCCTCACCCGCCAACAACCGCTGCAGGGTCGCTCCGCCCATCCCGACGTCCGGCGCGCGGGCAAGACATCCCTCGAACCCATCGCGAGGCACTGCGAGCGCAGACGAGGCGTGCGCGAGCCGTGAGAACGGAGAAGAGGACAAGCAGGGAGTTCGGACGAGGGCGGGACAAGCTCAGTAGTTGGAAGCCAGTGTGGGAAAGAGCCTTCGCCAGCGGCAGGCGAGACGAGCGGAAGTGAAGCGTCGAGGTCAAGGGTCAAGGAGCGGGTCGCGCGGAGTCCGCTGCAGCAATACAAACCCGTTTGTATTCAAACTGTAATCGACTACAAACCGAGACAAATGACGAGGGACTCCTCTTCCCCTTCTCCTCCTCCTCACCTTCCCACACTCCGTCTCAACATGCGCATCACCACCACCGTCGCCGCACTCGTCGCAGCAGCAGGCTCGGCACTCGCCCAGTCCAGTGCGTCCCGCCTCCCTCTCTCCTGCGCTTCGTGCGAGCCCCACAATCTCCGCTTCGTGGCTTGCTCTGCGCGCTGCACTCCTCGCGCGGGCGTGCGACCTTGCTCAGATGGGTGATAGAGGACTGTTCGAGCCTGGACATGTCGAGCGAGCCTCGTGCGGATGACGGCGGCGGAGGACGGGTCGCTCAACACGGGCTCGAAGGCTCCTCGGTATTCCAAGACGGATCGTTCGCTTTCCCACTCGCTCTTGCGGCTCGCTTGTGACGCTCACGGACTCGAGGGGCTTATCAGGACCCGATGCGGATGTTCAGCATCTGGTTTGACCAGGGAGGACGATGGAACTGACCCACGTTCGCCCACACCTCTTCCTCCCGCTGCGCTCTCGCCGCTGCCCAAACGGCTACAAACTGACAGGCCTCCTCATCAACACCCCTACCGCGCTCTTCCGTACGTACGATCCCCCCTCGAGCGTATGCGTGGGCGCTTCTCGCCCGTCCCGCCTCTCTTGCGCTTGCCCCCGCCCTGACCGCTCCTCTTTGTCGCGCGCAGAGTGCCAGCCGTACCTCGTCACCTGGGGCGGTGGACAGGCTCCGTACTTCGGTGCGTCCCTTGCTCCTTCTCAAACACCTCCGCCGCACTGACCCCCTCTCCGTCCCGCTCGCGCAGTCCGCGTCCTCCCAGGCGGCCAACTCTCGGCCGCGCCCCTCGCGACGCTCGACCAGCAGCCCACCTCGGACACTCAGTACACCTGGACCGTCAACATCCCCGCCGGGACCTCGATCACCCTCACCATCACCGACTCGACCGGCGCGACGGCTGCTACGGCGCCTGTCACGATCAACCAGGGCGCGAGTGGGTGCTTGAATGCGCAGGGATCGAGTGGCCTTGCGTCGTCGGGATCGGCGACGAATGGACAGTCGACTCCGTCGTCGACTAGTCTCGTCCAGTCGTCGTGAGTCGCGCGACAAGCCATTCTATCTGAACGCCTCGCTAACGCTCGATACGCAGGACCGGCTCGGCCTCCTCGGCTGCGTCGTCGGCCGCTTCGTCCGTCTCGACCAGCGCCTCGTCCGCCGCCTCGTCCGTCCAGTCGTCTGCGTCGTCCATGTCGTCCGCGTCCAAGGCCTCGTCGTCGTCGGCGTCGATGCCCTCCAACACGGCGTCTGGCTCGGCCCCGAGTCAGTCGAGCAAGCCCTCGAGCGGTGCGGTCGAGAACAAGGTCGGGGCGGTCGTTGCCGTCGTCGTTGGCGCTGTTGTCGCCCTTGCCGCCTAGGCGCCTCCTCCCTCGAACCCTCAACAAGTCTAGTCTCTCCTTAATTCCTCTCTCAAGATCAAGCGGACGTTTCTCTTGACGCCGTTTCCAAACCTCTCTCTCTGTGTCTGTCTGCCCCCGTCTCGGTCTCGCGTAGTGTCCCCCCTCTCCCTCCCCCCTTCTCTCACTTCCTCTAGTCTCTCGTTCTGCGGTTCCTAGTCAATCCAAGTCACCGAGTTACAAACCCTCTCTGTGGGTCGTTGGGAAGGAGACTGAGACCGGCTTGGTCGAGGAGTTGCCGGACTTCGCTCTCGCCTCGACATCTCCCTTAGCTCGCTGTGTGCGCCCTCAGCTGGCCCTCGAAGCTCGCAGTGCTAGTACCGACCGACAAGCTCCACCCTCCACTCCACTCGCGCGCGCGCCGCTCACTCCCCACTCGCATGTTCTCCTCCCTCTCAACCTTCATCTCGTCCCGCCGACGCGGCCTCGCCTACACCGCCGCAACACTCGGGAGCGCCTACCTCGCGGGGAAGTGGGCTTTGGGGAGGGTTTTGGAGGGCGCGGAGAGGGGACGGAGGGAGGGATGGGGGAGGGAGGAGTGCGTTACGTTCCACCCACCGACGGGTATGAGGGGAGATACTGATGCGTGGGAGATAGTCTAGCACGCCGCTTCAACCTCAATATCCAAGACTCGCAGTTTACCGTCCTTGCGCTCTTGCCGACTTTGGCGGCGGGAGTAGCGGAGGAGATGGATGTGGAGGGGTTGACGGGGGTTTTGGGGGAGAGGGCGAGGAGGGAGAGGGAGGAACGCGCGCGGGAAGAGGAGGAGCGGAGGAAAAGGGAGGAGGAGGAGAAGCGGGTTGCTGCGGAGGAAGAGCGGGCTAGCAGTGAGGCTGAGGAGGCTGCGAACAAGAAGGAGGCGCAACCGAATGGCGATGCGGCACAACCTCCCGGTCCAATCGGCCAACCGCTTCACTCTCCCCTCCTTCCCATGCCCAACAACCACGCACTCGCCAGCGCCTCGCTCAACCCCTCCGCACCAGTCTTCCAACCTCGTTCGCCCTCTCCACCTCAAGCAGCTGAACCGGCCGACGTCGATTCCCTTCCCCCGCGAGAGCAGGAGGGAGGGGAGATGGGCACGAGTTGGGCCGAGGTGGTGAAGCGCGATGGGACGGAGCACGCGGAAGCTGCCGTGGAGGAGCGCGAAGGGGAGGGAGAGCAAAAAGTGGCGAATGGACATGCTGTGGAGGAGGAGGAGAAGCGGGAGGAGAAGGGGTATGAGGTTGATGGCGCTGCGGCGGCGGATGTGGAGGGCGAGACGGGCGAGACGGGCGAGACGGAGAAAAAGGTCGAGTTGAACGGTGTGCAGGAGGAGGACAAACAGGAGCTGGTGGAGGCGTCGAAGCCTGCGCAGCCGGAGAAGACCAAAGCCGAGTTGTGGAACTCGATCAAGCTCCTCTGTCCGTCCCTTCTCTCCCTCTCTCCACCTCCCCGCTAACCTGTGTCTACGCGCAGCCTTCACCCGCCTCTTCACCTCAATCTACCTCCTCGTCCTCCTCTCACTCCAGACACACGTCCAACTCGCCCTCCTCGGCCGATCAGCATACGTCGAATCGCTCCTCTCCGCCCTCCCGCCTCGTTCTCCCTCTCCTTCTTCCTCCGCCCACCTTCTCCCCGAGTCCCCGCCTCCCGCGCTGGACGACTCAGCAACGCAAGACGACGACCTCGAATCCGCACTCTACGCGGCCAAGTCTCTCCCTCCCACCCCCGCAGAGGAGCGGAAGGACGTCGAGAGGAAGTACCTCACGTTTAGTTGGTGGCTGTTGCATGAGGGGTGGAAGGTCGTGTATAGGAGGGTTGAGCAGGCGGTGGAGGAGGTTGTTGGGCCGTAAGTCGCTCACTCGATTCGACACGACTCTTCAGTCATTTCATATGGGCTGCAGGTCTAGTCTTCGGTGGCGGCGTGCAGCGACTGACGCTTTCGAGTGCGCGCAGGATGGGACTCAAGACCCCGCTTGTGTATGGCGAGCTCGGGGCGTTATTCGCACAGATTCGGCGGCGGATCGAGCAGGATGCGGACGGCAAGCTCTTCGAGTGCGTTCGCCTCACTCCCTTTCACTGGCTGCTTGCGAAAGACAGCCCGCTGACGATGTGCGGAACCCTCGACGTCCACAGCTTCTCCCCCGCGCTGCACCCGCCAACGCAAGACCTCGAGATCCAAACCCTCATCGCCGGCGGGTCCTACAGTCCCTCTTCCTCCGCCGCAATCGCGGATCCGATAACCCCCTCCCTCCGCTCCCTCCTGAACGAAACCTCCGACGCGCTCGACTCCCCCGACGCCGCTCTCGTGCGCGCTCTCTCGTTGGACAAACTCTTCTCCCTCGCACTCGAGAAAGTCGAAGTCGCTTTCCGGTCGGGTGGAGGAGAGAGGGGAGCGAGGTTTGAGGATGTGACGGAGAAACAGGCGAGACTGGCGAGTTTGTTGCCGGTTTTGACGAGGTTGTCGGCTGCCAAGGGGGAGGCGGGAGGTGCGGTGCTCGCGAGTGGGCTGAATGGGAACGAGTGGGTCGAGGTGCGTTTGCGCTCTCTCTCTCGCGTCTTTGACCTCGATCAAAGACTGACTCGCTCGTTGAGCCAGGCCCTCGAAGATGTCCGAGAACTGCGCGAGTTTGCGGCGGTGCTTTACGGCAGCTGGGACAGGGACAACCTCCGTGCGAGTTGTGTGCTGTAGCCCCTTCTTTCCCCTCTCTGCATCGCATCCTGTAGAAACACGAATACTGCTTCTTCGTTTCCATCTCGCAGCGAGGCGAGTCTACTCGACGTTCACCGGGTTCCAACTCACCGCGTATCCCTCGTCGAGCTTCTCCATCTGCTTCATGTCCGCCTCATCGAGCTCAAAGTCCCACAAATCCGCATTGGCTTGGATGCGACCGGGTGTGTCGCTCTTCGGCAGGGGGACTGTACCAAACCTCGTCAGCTCGGAAAGTGGCAAAGGAGGGAATGGCACGGACCGAAGCCTTTTTGCAAGCTCCAACGGATCAGGATCTGTGGGACCGTGACGGAGTGTTTCTGTGAGAGTTCGACGAGGGTAGGGTCGTCGAAGCGTTTGCCGCGGAGGATTGGGCAGTAGGCTGTGCGAGGTCGACGGACACTGTTTCAGTCAGAGAAAGGCAGAGGGAGGGGAAAGGACGGACCTTCGACGACGATCCCTTCCTTTTCGCAGTATTCGACGATGTCGCGTTGCTGGAGGAAGGGGTGGAGCTCGATCTGCGCGGCGGGATGATCAGCGAGGCGAGAGGGGAAAGAACAGGTGAGGACAAACTTGGTTGACTTCGGGCGTCTCGAGTCCCGCTTCTTTGATTTGCTCGAGGTGATTGACGCCCTGCGTGCGCGCTCGCGTTAGCCTACGTTGGATCGGAGAGAACCGAAGGGACGCACAAAGTTGGAGACGCCGATGGACTTGATCAATCCCTGGTCGCGCTTCTCGATGAGCACCTTCCATGCCTCGAGACGCTTCTGCTTGCCGGCCGTCGGGTCGTGGAGGAGGAAGAGGTCCTGCGAGCGTCCCTGCGTCAACGCGAGCCGGGAAGAGGAGTAAAAGGACCTCCGAAACGCACCCAAGTCAACCCATACTTCTTGGCGATCGCAACACTCTCATCAACCGCCCTGTTGGTCTTGTCCGTCCCGTGCTCCTGGCCCATCACCTTTGTCGTGAGCCAAACCTTGCCCGTCCCTTCGTTCGGCAAGTTCCCGCCCGAGAACTTCTGCACCGCGGCGCAGACTTCCTCTTCGTTGTGGTAGTAGCGCGCAGAGTCGATGTGGCTGTCGAGCGAGCGTGTCAGCGTCCGCGGGTCGAAGTGGAGGTGAGCAAGTCGAGGAGGAGAGGGAGGCGCACCGGTAGCCCATCGCGAGTGCGTGGGCAGTGGAAGCCTTTGCGTTGGTCGACTGGAAGACGCCAAAGCCCAGGCGGGGCATCTGAGCGCCATTGCGGAGCTTGACGGACGAGGCGAGGGTGAAGGGAGATGCGACGGCGTGTTCGGCTGCGAGGGTGGGATGGGATGTCAGTGGTGGCTAGATCGAATACTTAGGATGTCTGCGCACCACCCATGTTGTCTGTTTGTCCTGCGAAGGGGTGTGAGGAGGGCGAAGGAGCGAGAGCGGGTCCGAGGCGAGGCAGTGACGGAGGTGGAGGGGAGCGGCCGATCGTGCTTACTCAGCTGCGTGGAAGCGACGTCGACAGCGAGCGAAATAACTCGACAAGCGAAGAACGAAGAAGGCGGAGATGGAGGGAGGAGAGAGAAGGATGGAGGCGGAAGAGGAGGAGATGAGTCTCGCTGGCATCTCGTCAAAGGGGGTGTAAACGACTGCGTGCAACGCTTCTACCGCGATCTACCTCTTCCTAGCCGCCGCCGCGCCCGCCATCTTGCGCTTCTTGAACCCGGAAGTCGACACCTTGGGCTTGTCCTCCTCCAGCTCCTCCTTGCGCCGCCGCTCCTCCGCCTCTTCCTCCTCCCGCTTCCTCCGCTCCTCCTCCTCCTTCTGCGCCACGATGTCCGCGAGCGGGTCGAACTCCTCGTCGCCCTCTTGCGCAAGATCAACCTGCTGCCACCCGCCCTTCGCCCCACTTTCTCTCGCCAGCTTCCGCGCCTCCTCCTTCTCCCGCTCCTTCTCCAATCGCGCCTCTTCCTCCGCCTGCTGCTCCTTGACCGTCAACCGCCGCTTCTTGAGCTTGATTGGCGCGAGCGAGGCGAGCGGGTCGTCGTCGTCGTCCGCGAGCGTCTTTTCGGTCAGGAAGCCGCGCTTCTTCGCTGCTCCGATCGGATTCGACGCCTCGTCTTCCTCCTCGTCGTCTCCATTTCGTGCGGAGGTGGTCGACGAGCCCGCCACGCCGTTTGCAGCAGTGGGATCAGGCTTGACGTCCTCTCCGTCCTCACGCTTGACCGATCCTCCAGCCTGTCCTCCCAACACCGGCCGTCCGACCAGCCCCTCCTCCCTCTCCCTCGCCTTCCCCTTCCCCTGCTCCACATACGTCGAACTCGGCTTAACCACCCTCTCCCACTCCCCAATCCTCCCCTCCTTCTGCCTCAAAGCGCGCATCTCCGCCTCCCTCTCGGCTTCCTCGTCTTTGATGCCGAGTGAGGAGGCAGTGGTGTAGTTTGTGTAGGGGTCTGGGGGGCCTGAAGCGGCGGGTTTGGGTTTCGAGGAGGAGGCGGTAGGAGCGGGAGCGGGGGGAGGGAGACCCATGGCTGCTGCCGCGGCCTGCGAGTCAACCATCCACAGTGGAGATCAGCTTCTCTTCCTCCGACAGCAGGAAAGAACCGAGATCCTGAGAGACACGGGCCAACTCACCGCCTCAACCCTCGCAACCTCCTCCGCCTCCTCCCTCCGATCCTTCTTCTCCTGCATCCCCTTCTTGTAGATATCCCGGATATAGCGCTCATAGTTCCCTTTGTGCCGCAGACCGGTCTCGTGGTGAATGCGGGACTGTCACCCAGGGAGGAAGAGCAAGTCAGCAGGGGAAAGGAGGGGAAGGGGAGGAAGGGATGGCGACGAACGGGCTTGTCGTCGGCAATGTAGATCTTGCAGTATTTGCAAAAGTACTTGTCCCGCGAGACCCAGTAGTCGGCCATGGTCGTCTGGCGGAGAGGCGAGGGGTGGAGGAAGAGTGAGCAGGTGGGAGTGCGAGGGGACTCGGTCGAGGGATTGTGAGACTCGTTGGAGCAAGTGCAAGCGGTTGCAGGGCGCCTAGCCGAGGTGGAGTATGCCGGAGTGAACGGGACGAGGGAGAGAGTGGTTTCTTGCGGCGATGAAGGCAACAACAACCTTCGATGGGGTCATTCGAGGCGTCAACGCAGTCTATAAATACAACAGCAGAGTCTACCGCCCTTCATTCCCGCTTCCCGGGCTCCTTCGCCTCTGCAGACCCGCTCGAATCCGCCTCACCACCCCTTTCCTGCTCGCCCACCGCTCCAAGCGCCCCAAGCAGCTGATCAAGGTTACTAATCAGCCCGTCCAGTCGTCCCTCGAGGTCGTCCGCCGCTCCTTCTGCCTCATCAAGCCGCTCAAGCATCGCATTCAACGCTTGCTCGTCCATCTCCTCGCCCTCTCCGCCTCCTTCTGCGGCGCCGTCTTCGAGATCGGGGACTAAAGTGCTTAGTCGTGTTGCTGCGGATTGGGCGGAGTGTAGAGTTGCGAGGAGGGAGGAGATGGAGGCGTCTCTCGTTGAGGAGGAAGTGGGGGGAGAGGCGTCTGTTGGTCGAGTCGCCGCGGGAGGAATGGAGCCAGCTTGAGAGGTTGTTGTAGACGCTGTTACGTCTGTTGACGAGCCGTTCGTCCCGCTAGAACGTGTAGCGAGCGTCTGGTTGAGGAAGTCGAGGTCGGAGAGGGACGACATCTGTCTAACGAGCGTACGGTGAGCGGATTGCGCGTCTGCGACTAGTACTGGGACTCACTCAGAGTGGTTCTAGCACGTCCAAAACCGTTCCAGCGCGAGTCGAGGACACCGTCGCGAGCTGAGCGACTCGTTCACTTTGACATCTCACTCGACCACCTCGCTCCGCCGCTAGACGGGCCAGCTGCACGCGTACGATATGGAGAACGGCAGCTACAGGCCATCCAATGACCACCCTTCGCCCACCAAGAAGCGCAAGCTCGACTCGCACTCTGCCTTACTCGACATCGACGCAGCAGCACACAGCGCGTTCAGTGCGCATGCGACTGCTCAGACACCAGTGCAGCTGTCGAACTTGCCGGCTCCCGTCGCGCTCTTCGCGCTCGCGACGTCCCTCCGCGCCTCAGCGGCTTCTCTTCTCCCACACCTCTCGAAACGCCCTTCCTCCTCGTCCGCCTCTTCCCAAGCCCGCTACACAGCCACGTGGTCCGCCTACGTCCACTACACGACCTCTGCCATCGTCCTCCTCCGAGCGGCGGTGACGTTGACGGCCGGAGCGAGCGAATGGAGCGGAGGGAGGGTCGAGTTGAGGGCTAATGCCATGCTCGCTGAGACGCTCGTTGATACGTATGAGGGATCGGGGAACGAGAAGCAGGTTGCTTCGGAGGCGGAGAAGGCGATCACGAGGGCGGTACGTCGAAGAGTCGCTTGTTCAGTGTCGACATCTTGCCGAGCCAGAAACTGATCTAGAGCGTGCTCGATCGCACAGCTCGCCATCTCCGAGAGCGTGCGTAGCTTGCCATTCTCGAAAGATTGCAAGCTGACCTTGCCCATCTCGCAGCACCCCTCGCTCAAGCCTTTCACCCTTCCCCTCACGCTTCTCCACCTGCGCCTCGCCATCCTCACCGGCAAGCCCTCCAAGTACATCCGCACGAACCTTCGCCGCCTCTTGTCCACCCTGCCCGCCCTCTCGCCTACGTCGCCCGCCTCTACCGCCGCAGCTCACTATGCCCTCCAGTCCTTCGTCGTCAACCTCCCGACAGCCGGTATCGATGCCGTAGTCTCAACGAACACGACCGCGACATGGCAAGAGAAGGTTCAAGCCTGGCAGAGCGTGCAAGAGCTCGCCACCCAACGCGGCGACAACTCGATCCGCGTCCTCGCGCTCCTCGCCGAAGCGCAACTCCTCCTCGTCCACTCTCCATCCGACTACTCCCGCGCCGGCTCGATCCTTTCGTCCCTCTTCTCCACGCTCGGAGGCGACTCCGACTCCTCGACGGAGCAATGGCCACGTACAGTCAAGGTCCTGTACCGTCTCTTGTACTGCTTGTGGAAGAGCCAGATGGGTGAGGCGAAGGAGGCGAAGGAGGTTTTGAAGAGCACGCATAAGTTGTTGGATGCGCAGGTGGAACAGGCGGAGATGGAGAGCGATGCGGTGCAGGTGCGTTTCATGGTCAACCGCTTCGAGCGCTCGGGCGCCTTCTCCCGCTGCGGTACTGATAACTGGACGTCTTGTGCTTCGCACAGACTGCTTTCTCAACAAACGGCGATGAATCTGCCAGCTCGATGGCCTTTCGCATCCCGCCTCATCCGACGCTGTATACCTTTGCGTTTCTCGCCAGTGCGGTACGTGGGTTCTACCTGCTGCTTCCGAAACCCGCTGCGGACTGCTGACGAGGCTGCTTCGATCCGGCTCATGTACAGGCCATCCACCTCGACCCGCTCGGCAAATCGCCTCGTTCCGGGCTTTTCGCGGAAGAAGGTGTGCGGATTGCACAGAGCAAGCTCGGAGCGCGCGAAGGTGCGCGCAGCAGCCAGTCTCGCCTCTCGTACTCGCTGACTGATCCTCCGCCCCCGACAGCCACTCAGCCAGTCACCTCGCTCGCCTTCGCTTCGCAGAGCCTTCACGCCGTCGCCTCGCTCCAAGTCCACTTCCACCTCCTCCTCGCCTCCCTCGGCACCATGCGCTCGTCCTACACCGCCGCCGAGACGCACCTCACTTCCGCACTCTCGACTTTGCGCGCCTACAACCCTTCGAGCTGGACGACCTCCGAGGCGGCGCTCAAGATCGTCTTTGGGTGGGCGCAGGTGCGGCTTGCGCGTGCTGCGAAGGGAGGAGAGGACGAGAAAGAGGCCGAAGAGGCGCTTGAGGCGGTCCTCTTTGCGTGCGAGAAGCGCAGGAAGGAGGGGAAGGAGGGAGGGATCGCCGAGCACCTCAAGACTGTCGCTATGCTTTCGCTCCTCCTCCTTCGCTTGTCCAATCCTACTCCTTCGGCGCCAGTGACAACTCCGACCGACACCCTCATCCGCGCACTCACCGCCTCCGAACCATCCTCCACCTCCTCCGCCCAGTCCCGCCTGATTCACTCGCTCACTCAAGCACTCACAGTTCCCTCCATCACCGCGTCAAAGGCGGCACTCTCGGCTGCTCTGGCACTGGCGAACCAGATGCAGGCGAATCATGTCAGGGTCGGCGTGTTGGCGTTGTTGGCGAATGTATTCCTCTGGACGAGGGAGGGAGAGGTGAGTGCGACTCTTGTGGCACGGAAACCGTCGACACGCTGCCATTGCTTGTTGGCTATGCTCCGTTGATGAAGCGACGAGTCGAACTCACGTGTTCTCTTCCATCGTCCGCAGGCGCAGAAGATGCTCATCTCAGCTCTCAAGCTCGCGCAATCGATGGGCTCGGCGACCAACCGCTCATACACCTTTCCCGATGCGCCCGGCTCGCCGCCCGTCGTCGTGGGGAACGCCCGGCTTGGGTTGTGGTTGGGCGAGAGGTTGCTTGGTGCGTTGCCGCTCCGCTTCCTCGGCTACTCTGCACATTGGAGCGCAGGAATGCTGATTCGACTTCTTTGCGGCTCACACAGAAAGCTACCGCTCCGACTCGTCGCTCCAGAAGACGGACGAAGGGCGGCAGAAGCTCGTCGCGCAGGAACGGGTCAACGAGGCGTGCCGCAAGATGCTTGAGCGGGACGAGGCGGCGGCTGCGCAGGAGCGCGTTGTCAAGATGGAGGCGTAGGCTTAGGTGGACAGCTTGAAACGCAGAAGGGGTCGGAGCAAGACTTGAGCATCGTCGCTCATCTCGCCGCTGCTGCTCCCGCGAGGGTTGGCTGATTCACAACTTGCGAGAGCTCCTATTGACAGTCCTCCTGCCCCTGTCGGACATCCGTTTTGACCGGAGCGTCCTCCTCGCCTGGCTTTCCCAAACCCCTAACGCTGCTGCCTACTCGTCCATCAGCGCCTGAAACTTCTCCCCGTACTGAGCGCCCTTGATCGGGTTCTCTTTGATCACCTTGCGGATCTCGTCCATCTCGACTTGCGAGAGGATTACATCGTTGGCCGCAAAGTTCTCCTCGAGGTATTTGACTGACTTGGTCTGCGGAGTTGAGGACGAGCATTAGCTTGGGATCCTTTGTGGCAGGAGGAGAGATCGGTACGCACGCCTGGAATGGGGATGATCAAATCGCCGTGGACCTGCATGGCCCACGCGAGAGCGAGTTGGCTCGCCTTGCAGCCCTTCTTCTCCGCGATCTTTTCGAGCGCTGGCACGGACTGCAAGTCAGCACAGTCGCCGTCAACACCTCGACGCCAGACGCACCCTCGACGAGCTTGAAGTTGTGGTCCCAGACTTCCTTGTTGAAGCGCGGGAAGGTGCCCGAACCGCGCATGTCGCCGTCCTTCAGGACATCCTCGAAGCTACGAAAGCGTCCAGTGAGGAAACCTGTCCCTTCGACCCGATTAGCTCTGAGCTCAGCGCCGCGAGAGAAGCAATTTCGAACGCACCGTGACCGAGAGGCGAGTATGCAAAGATCTTGACGCCTAGCTCCTTGCACGCATCGATGACGCCCGAGTTTTCGATGCCTGTCTCGAACGGACTGAACTCCATTTCGACAAAGTCGATCTTGGCGACTTTAGCGGCGCGGCGAAGCGTGTTGGCCGACATCTGCGTTCGGCGCCCTCGAGGGTCAGCGCGCATTCACGCAAGACAAAGCGTAATTTAGACGTACTGCGGACAGGCCGATGTACGTGCACTTGCCCGCCTGGCGAGCCTCCTCCATCGCCTTGACACTCTCCTCGACCGGGATCTTCTTGTCGATACGGTGGAGCAGCCACATGTCGGGTGCCGAGCCGAGGTTCTTGATGGACTGGTCGATGCACTGGCGAGCGAACTCGGGAGAACCTGTGGAAGCGGAGTCAGTCGCGCCTCGGGCGAGCGAAGGAGAAGGGAAACGTACCGTCCGTCACCAAGTCTCCGTTCTCCCACTTCACTCCCCACTTGGTCGTGACGATGACCTTCGAGCGGTTGTCGCCTTCGCGCAGAACCGAGCCGAGGAGCTTCTCGTTGTGCTGGTCAGGCCCGTAAACCGTCGCCGTGTTCCAGAGGTTGTACCCGATCTTGATGGCGTGGCGCAGAGTCTCGCGGGAGGTGTCGTCGTCTGCCTTGCCGTAGCCTTGCGAAAGACCCATGGCGCCATAGCCGAGTTGCGGGATGGCGACGGAGGAAGAGAGCTGAACGGTGCGAACCATCTTGTCGAGTGAAAGTGGGATGTGCGTGTGTGTGTGTGTGTGGGAAGAGAGTAGAGAGAGAGCGAGAAAGCAGAGCAGAGAGCAGAAGTCGCCCTGATACCAGCGAGCTGGACGAGTGACGAGCGAGTGGAGGAGGAGGTGAGGAGGAGGAGGTGGAGGTCGAATTCGGCTCTTTCATCGGCGCGGCTGTGAGCGATCTGAGGGGCGTGCAGACCTCCGCCGGACCCCGCCAGTTAAGCGAAGACTCCTCCATCGATGGGTCCTGCTAGTGAGCGAAGGACGTCGTCTTTGAGGAGGTGGAGAGTGGAGCGAGAGTCGAAGGCGGACAGCTGTCATCCGCAGCCGGGGACACAGTGTGCAGGCAGAGACTTGGGACACCGCAGCGCATCGCCAGAGCAGGAGAGGCGTGAGTGGAGCGAACGAAGAAAGGCGCCGAGGGTTGTAATCCAGAGCAATACGAACCGAGTTGTATTCAGCTGATTACATCGGAGATGTCAAAGTCTTCCTCCTTGCCCAACGCCTAGTAGCCCTGCTCCGCTCTCGTGCAGCTTGCTAGCTACTTACACAGGCCCTCGCGACGCGCCTCACGCTCGCACAGCTCCAGCCACCGCCCGCGACTCCCCACCACCACTTGCGACTTCATCAGTACCAACCCGCGCCACACGGCTCGGCGGGCTTGCAGGGTTATCTGGAAGCTGCGCAGACTTATAAGGAGACAGGATGCCGGTCGGACACAAGCGCTTCAACGGGAAGAGGGCGAATCCGGTGCGTCCTTTCCTTCAGTTTGGTGGCTCGACCGCGCCGCGCTGACTTCGGACGATCTGCGACTCGCTCAGAATGACAACATAACCTTCATTCGCGTCATGGAGGGGCTGTCCGACAGCGACACGGTGTGTTGACCTCTTCTCGCTTCCGCCGACCCTGCGAAGTTGACATCTCCCCTTCGCCAGGCCCTCAAGATTCTCGAAGCTCTCGCCGCGCAGTTCAAGCCGATCATGAAGGAGTGGGGCTTCGGTGTCAACTCGCTCGTCGAACACGAATGGAACCCGACATTCGCAGGGAGGAAGTGCGTCCGCGCCTGTCTTCTTCTTTCGCCCGAATCATGCGGTACTAAGGGTCTTCCGTACTCGCAGCTGGAATGCCGGAGAGGTCATCGAGATCGTGCTGAGGAGGCGGGACGGGAGCTTGTGCGTTATCGAGCGTTCCCATTCAACAGGTCCTCCGAAACCCAGCTAACCCTGATACCATCTTGCAGCGCCCCATACCAGTTCCTCCTCTACGTCATGTGCCACGAGCTCGCCCACATCCGCGAAATGAACCACAGCTGGTCCTTCCAAAAAGTCAACAAGCAAATCCGCGCCGCCGTCAGCCAACTCCGCGCGCAGAAGTACTACGGCGACGGGTTCTGGTCGTCGGGTCGCTCGCTCGTCTATCCGGATGCGGAGACGCCTTTTGCGGCGGAGGACGAGCCGACGTTCGCGTGTGGTGGAGCGAACAAGCGCTCGCCGAGGAGGAGGAGGAGGGCGGTCCAGGCGGGTCCGAGCAGGGCGAGGGGCAGCGCGGTCAAGCTTGGTACCACGGGGAGGCAGACGGCGATTCCGGCCAAGCCTGGGGGACGGGTCAAGCGCAAGGGCGCGTTCGGGGGAGAGGGCCAGGTCTTGAGCGAGGATCCCGAGATGAGCTCGTTCAGGTGCGCTCGTGTTCAACTAGCAATCCTGGTCTTCCGGTGACGTTTGCTGTTCCTGCAGGCGCCGCGCGCAGGCCAAGGGCGCGGTCGAAGCCCGCGCCGCCGCAGCCGAAGCACGTCTCGCCGCCGAGAAGCGCGCGAAAGCCGCCGAAGCACGCGCTCGCGGCGATCCCATGCCCAACTCGCCGGACAAGAAGAAGGTCAAGGTCAAAGACGAGGAGGACGACGAGTGGGAAGACGCGGAAGGGTTCGAGCCTGAGGGAGAGGGGGAGGAGTGGGAGACGGAGCTCGATGCGAACGAGGTCAAGCTTGAGGAGGACGAGAAGCGCTTCTTGGAGGAGGACATGAGGACCTGGCGCGAGACGTTTGCCGATGATGAGGAGGATGTCAAGCCGGACGTCAAGCCCGACATCAACGGCGCCTCGTCGAGCAAGGGCAAGGGCAAGGCGTCCACCTCGTCGGCCGGAGCCAAGCGCAAGGCCCCCTCGCCCACACCTCGCGCCAAAGCGCCCAGCTCGAAGGCCCGCGCAAACGACTTCGACTTGCCGGACGACTTGACGCCTGAGGAGCGCGCCTGGATTGAGGCGGACATCAATGGAGCGCACGACGTCGAGGAGGGCGCTGGAAAGAAGGTTCGAGTCGCTTACATGCCGATGCCGGAGTGGATGGGCGGAGAGAAGAAGGGTAAGGGTACGTCGCGAGGATACTAATCGACCGGGCTCGTCGGTGAGCTCGTCGGTGACCCTGAGTCGTTGCTGACGTTCGTGAGGTCGCAGGCAAGCGCGCCGCCTCGGCCATCTCGATCAGCGATTCGTCTGACGAGGACGACTCGTCTTCGACACCCGCAACGAGTCGCGCCTCAAGCAAGTCCAAGGGCAAGACTCGGGCAGTCACTCCTCCGACGGACGACGACGACGCTGACGACGACGACGCTGACGACGACGACGCTGCCTCCGTCATTGCGTCCTCCAAGCGCAAGAAGCGCGACAGCAGCGACGAGGTGGGTCGCCTCGTTTCCGCTCCTCTGCCTTGATCCCCCCTTCCTACTTCTCTCGCTCTCGTCCCGCCTTCGCCGCTCTCTCGTGTGTTGTTGGAATGTTGTGTATGCCCTCTTCTTCTTTCGCAATGCCTGTTCTTCGGAGGAACCGCCACCTTTCGTTCAGTCGCTCTCGGTCTCTCGGGTCCTACTATCTCGTTCTCGCTCTTGTTCTGTGTTTCCTTTCCTCGCTTCGCCGGTCATGCTCCTCGACGCACGCTAACGTCGCTCGCACATCTCGAGCCGCCCACTCGCAAGAAACCCACCGCCTCTTCAGCCTCGACTTCCGCCCACCGCTCGCCAATGAAGTTCTTCTACGACTCGTCAGCCGCCAAGAACCACATCCGTCCGCTCTCTCGCTCTCCTCCTCCCGGTTCGACCTCGACATCGACGTCGAAAGCCAAACCGAAGACTGTCCGACCTCCTTCCGACGACGACGACGACGAGGCGGAAGTGCCGAAGAAGAAGCCTCGTAAGACGAGGAGCGATAAAGGTGTCAAGCGTGTTTCGACGGATGAGGAGGGGAAGGAAGAGAAGGAGGTGAAGAAGCGCGGGAGGCCGAGGAAGGAGCCTGAGACGTATGCTGCGAAAGCGAAGGCTGCGCTCAAGGCTAAGGAGAAGGAGAAGCATAGGGAGTTGCTGGAGGAGATTGAGGAGGAGGAAGAGGCGGAGGAGAGGGAGAGGGCTGGGAAGGTCGATCCTGTTGCGAAGGCTGAGAAGGGCAAGGGCAAGGGGAAGGCCAAGGTCGTCAAGCCCCCGGACGACGAAGGGGAAGATGACGAGATCGACTGGACCGAGGACGAGCGCGTCGTCGCCGAGCCGAAGAAGGACGTCAAAGGCAAGGGCAAGGGCAAATCGAAGGACCTCGTCGTGGTCGGCCTCGAGCTGCACGCCAACCGCGCCTCGCTCTCCCCTCCGCCCGCAAAGAAGTCGAAGCTCGCCGCCCGTCCTGTCGCCGCCGCCAACGCTGCTTCGACCGACTGGCTCCCGCGCCTCTCGACGGACAACTACTTCGACCTTTCGTCCGACGAGCGCGAGGCGTTCCTCGATTTGCTTGACAAGGAGGATGTGCGTAACCGGAAGGGCGAGGTGAAGGACGGCGGGTCGCCCGCGGGAGGCGAGGAGGTGGCGAAAGCGAGGAAATGGAGGTGTGCGACATGCGGGTTCGATGTGCGTGGCCGTCCCTGCCTCTCGGCTTCGATCATCTCGTACGAAGAGGAGCTGATCAGTTCGCGGACGGAATGCAGAACGTCGCCGACCTTTTGACCTGCGAGATCTGCGAAGTCGGCCTGCGCGAGGAGTGCGAGGGGTGGCGTTGAGGATCCCAGCAGTGCGTCTCTCCACTCGCATACACGCCGCGTCTTCGGGAATGCTCACGAAGCCGTTCACAGCTTGCAACTCCCGCTTCAGTCGTCGACTCGATTCTCGCCTCCCGCCGCTTAACGGCTCCCTGCGCACGACTGTTCCTCGTCGCCGCCCCGCTTGTTCCTCGCTTGCATGCCGAGATACTTTATCCGCCTTACGGCTCGCGCAAATCAATGCCTAGGAACTTGCCTATCCCCTCGTACGCGCCACCTTCAACCTTCGCAATCACCGTCTCCTCTCCGGTGCGTCTCCATCCCTCTTCTTCGATCACATTCCCTACAAAAACGCAAGGACGAGGAGCTGATGTCATGCTAGAGGCGGTTGCAGGACGCTTCCCCGATCCGCGCACTTCGCGCAAAGGAGTGCGAGCGGGGTACGCCATCCCCTCTGTTCCGCTTCTCGCGTTGAGCGACTGACTGACGCTACTGCCCCTACAGTCTTGAAGAACGTCTTCTCTTCTCGGCGCCTTTGCCCTCGCTCTCCTGACCTCCTGCACCCATCGCCTGGATCATACGCTTCCTTCCTTCCTTTTTGCTTCCTGCCTCCCTCTTCCTTCTCTGCACGCATGTAGCCAGCGTACATAACCGCAATGCGATGCGTCTCGCTTTCGCCCTTCTCCTGACCGTTCCCTCCCCTCTCGCCTCACGCGACTCGCACCCTCTTACGCTCTCACGCTTTGGGAGAGGGAAGGGACGGGAAAAGCAACAACTCGAGAGTTTCTTACAGCGGACGATTAAGCGGATTCTGCGAACGACGAGAAGCTATGGGAAAAAACAGGGTCTATCTCCTCCCTCCCCCTCCTCCCCCTCCCTCCCTCCCTCTCAACTAATAGGCACCACACTCCCATCCCTATCCTTCACAACCACAAGGTCGGTCGGCACCACCTCGTTCGTGTCCATGAAGACTACGCGCGTCGGGTCGAGTGGGTCGGTACGGACGCCGCGGCGTTCCATGAATGACCTACATACTCACACGAAGCGTTAGCGAGTGTCGAGTCCGAGGAGAAGAGAGGAGGTGGGAGCTTCTGGGGAGGGAAGAGAGGGAGAAGGGGGGACGGACCGGCCGAGGATGACGGGGAAATACGAGTTCTCGACGAGCATCACACGTTGTTCGACCGTCTTTGTCCCGACCTACTCGACCAATCCTCAGTATCTCCCGCGCAGCGGAAAGGGAGAGGGAGAAGGGACAAACCTTGATAGGCCAAACCCCCAAATCCGTGATCCCCCCAAACCCATAGAACCCCGGTGCGGCGTCCGCGGGGATGAACGAGTGTTGGAGCGCGAAGGTGCGTGACATGTAGCAGTGTCGGTGGCCGGATTTCATCTGCCCCGCGAGCGTTAGCGAGCGGGAGGGGAGGGAGGGAGGGGAGAGCTTCTTCGGGAGAGGGAGGGGAGCTCGTTGGGGAGAGGGGAGCTTGTGGGAGAAGGAGAGTGGGCGCACCATCATCCGTACGTTCTCGACGGGTCCGATCGAGCCTATGAAGGTGCGGACTCCAAGCTGGAAGCGAGCGAGGAGGTTGTCAGGAGAGCTACTCTCAGCTTCTTGAAGGGAAGGGATGGGGCGGGGAGGACGCACCTGATTGTGGAACTCTTCGAACTTGATTTTGTGTTCCGGGACACTCGGGGCAAGCGACTTCGTTCCCGAGGCGCCCTTCTTCGTGCTCTTGGGTCCGATCGTGCTCCCCCCGCTCCGTCCAGACTTGACCGACTCGGGAGCGTTGGAGGAGGACGAGACGACGAGGTGCATGCTCGTTCCGTTCCTCAACTCTCTCGTGTCTTGGCGGCCATACAACATCGCGCTTCGACCGCCTTCTGAATACAGGCTTGACGAGTCGGCTTTGGCGGGAGAGGAGGACGAAGGGAGGGACGAGAGGGACGCGATCGAGGGGTTCTTGGTTGGGATGTGAGGGGACGAGAGGAGGAGGGTCACTTCGGGCGAGTGGGAGTGGCGCGAGAGGAACACTTCGAAGTCGTCGTCTGCGCTCGCGTTCCATCAGTTGGAGAGCTAGTGGGAGGAGGGGGAGGGACGAACCGTCGTCGAGGGTGTAGAAGACGTCGCACCAGAGGTACTTGATGCTGATCTCGCTCCCCTCGTCCGGCACAGCGAGTTTCCTCGCTATGCGCGCCTTGAGGGACGAGACGGTGTCGGTTGCTGTTGGTGTGTGCGATCGAAGGGTCAAGGCGAGGTGGCTTGTGGGATGGGGAGACGGGGGACGCACGCTTGAGTTTGAGTGCAAAGACGTTGAGTGAGCCTGGGTGGCAGTTGAGCACGGGCGCCATCTCGCTCGTTAGCTGGGTTGGGAGAAGTCGAAGCGAGAGAAGCGGGTCGACGGTCGACTGATGACGGCGAGCAGGTGGAGCGGGTGAAGGTGCGAGTGCTTGGTAGTGGACAATCCTAATGAGTGTGTAGCATTACACTCTGTCCTGTTCCCACACCACACCGCGCAGTAATGGCCGACTGTCGGTGAACTTGGTCTCGTTCGTCTCCGACTGCGACTCGCTCTTCTCGCTCCTCGTCTTCGTGCACTGTGCAGGATGTCGTGGATCGAGTCGCCCTCGCTCACACCACCCGCACACTGGGTCTCCCTCGTCCAGCCCATCGCCAACTCGCTCACACTCACCGCCCTCCCACCTGTCGCGCACCTCGTCCTCCTCTCCCTCGCCGCGTCCTTTGCAGCACAGCGAATCAGCGCCGTACTCAGCCCGCGCGTGTTCGGGAGGTACTACCCGACCGAACGCAGGAAGCGCGATGATTGGGACCTGCACATGGTCCGTCCACATCCCTCTCTCTCTCCTCCTCACTCTGCCAAACTGAGCTGACGGTCGCTTTGCTCGGCAGGTCGGCTGGCTCTACGCCTTCATTGCCACCCCAATCGCAATCCACCTCCTCCGCCACCCATCCCCCGAACTCGACCTCGACCCGCTCTATGGCGTCGCGCTCCCCGAACAGCGACTGAGCGCGATCGCGATCGGGTACTTCATCTGGGTGCGTGGGCGCCCGACGCTTTCTCTCGCCTTCCGCCCGCCGAACTTCTTCCGAACAAACTCCCTTCTCCCGAATCTCGAAACGCACCTCGCTCGCTCCAGTCGCTAACGCTCCCTCCGCTCACTCGGTAGGACGCCCTCGTCACCTTCCGCCACATCCAAACCCAAGGCCTCGGCTTCTTCCTCCACGGCGCAACCTGCCTCGTGGCCTTCACCTTCACCCTCCGGCCGTTCGTCTTGTGGTGCGGGCCGAGGTTCCTCATCGTGCGTCCGCTCTTTCGTTCTTGATGAGTGAGAGGGGGGAGCTGACGGTTTTGGTGTGTTTGTGCGTGGTGCTAGTGGGAGTTGTCGACTATCGTGCGTTCCTCCTCTCCCATCCTCCTTCGCTCCCTCGCTAACACTCCACCCCCCTGACAGTTCCTCAACGCCCACTGGCTCCTCGACAAACTCCACCTCACCGGCTCCCCCCTCCAAATGCTCAACGGACTCTGCCTCGTCACATCCTACATCGCCGCCCGCCTCGTCTTTGGGACTTACACGTCGTGGACATTCTGGAAATTGATGGTTCCCGGAGACGCGGAGAAGGTGTTGAAGGAGAGGGTGGAGCAGGCGGGGTGGGTGAGGTGGGTGTATTTGGGACTGAATTTGTCGGCTAACGGGTTGAATTTCGTGAGTCCCCGCCCATTCGTCCCCTTTCTTTCTGAGAAGAGTGCTGATGGTGGGTAAGAGGAGGACAGTATTGGTTCAGGTTGATGATCCTCGCGTTGAAGAAACGGTGCGGCGTCCTGCATTCCCTCTCTCTCTCTCTCTCTTTCTCCCAACCTCTCCCCCCTTCCCCCCCTCGCCTTTCCACCCCTAGCTCTCGACTCAGACGCTGACGGTTCGATGAGAGATGAGCACAGCTTCGTACCCCCCGCCTCAAAATCCGCACAGCGCAAACCGGTCCCGGTCGATGGGAAGCTCGGCGAGGGACAGGAACGGAGGGTCAAGGGCGAATAAAGCTTGTTCACCGTTCTCCGCCCGTTTCACTCGCGGAGGCGGGGGGAAGGGCGACGGGCAAGGGCAGGAGGGATTGTAGAGAAGGATCGAGGTGCGAGGGTTGTCAAGCACGCGTGCTGTTCCGTTCTCTTCTTCTTCGCGTACGGAGTGTGTTGTTGATGTCTATGTCTCTTGAGAGGGCAGCGCTGGGCGGCGGGAGAGCGCCGAGGGAAGAGCGAACGAGACCGTGTCGCAAGCTGGCCTCCTTCCAGCGTGCTGCCGCCGCGGCTACCCGCGCGGTGAGAGCGATTTCGAAGAGCGCTTCGACCACTCCGAGACCAAGGGAAGAGAGGAGACGACGTGCGCGATGGAGGGGTTGGGAGTGCGTTACAAGCGACAATATCGGATCATGATGGACGGGGTGCGAAAAGCGAGTCATACGGGAGCGTCTACGAGCCTCGGGACAAGTACAACCGCGGGACCTTTACTACCCCGTCCCACGCAAGGCCGCCCCGCTCAAATGCAGCGTCACCTTCTTCCCCTTCTTTCCCCTCCCCCCTCCTCCTGCGCTCTTCGCTTGCCCGCCGCCTTCTCCAACATTGATGTTCCCGCTCGAGTGAGTCCGAGGCGTCGAGGCGCGCTGACGACCGAGTCGTTCCTCAAACTCGTCCCAGCGATCGTCAAAGTCGTCGTCGTGCGCCGCGTGGGAAGCGTGGGACCAAGAGGGCGAAGAGCGGGAGGAGGCGTGCAGTGCGGAAGCGAACGAGGGGCGGGACCAGGATGAGGGCGTGGGAGGGGGTCGGGCGGGTTGTGAGGGAAGCGGAGGAGACGAGGCGAGTGGCGGAGCAGGGAACGCAGAGACGTCGTCCCAACTCGACGCGGACGCAGGCACGATCGATGCCCCAAACGCATAGGTCGACTCAAACACCGGCATCTGCTCGGCGGCCTTCAACTCGCTCTCCGCTTTCGCGCGGTCCTCCTTCCTCGCCTTGTTTCGCCGCTTGTTCCGTCGCTGCTTGAGTGCCGTCGCGTACGGCTCCAACGCTTTGCGGGGGACGAGCGCGCCCAAGTCCGCCTCGACAAAGACGACGTCGCTCGCGATCGGCAAGTGGCTCAACCACTTGCACCGTCTCCTCAACTCGTCATTCATCGACCCCTCGTCTGCGCCCTCGACGACCACCTCGATCTCGTTCGGCATGGACTGGTACGTCCCGAAATGCGACTTGAGGATCCGGATGTCGAGCGGCTGGAGGAAGATCGGTTGGCCGGTCGCGGCTTGGTAGAAATAGTAGGCGGGGTCTTCTTCCGGCGGAGGAGGGGCGAGGACGTTGCGACGTTGATGGGGACGGTTTCGGGGCGGCGAGAGCGGGACGGGTGGAGGGACCGAGGAGCGGGACGAGGGCGGCGAGGAGGGGACGAAGACGGGTGCGGCAGTAGAGAGGGGTGTCGTGCCGCGTGATTGGAGGAAGTCGAGCGGGACGGGGTCGTATACGGGGACTGGGGCGGGTAGGGCTGGGGCAGGCCGCGCCTCTCCCTCGTGCTCGACCTCGCTCGAGCTGGTGTCGGTCACGGACGGCAACTTGCTCGCCTCGTCCGCCTTGCCCTTGACCTCCTGCACCTGCTGGATCTCGCGCAACGAGCGTTTCCGCGCCGTCATGACACTCGTCGTCTTGAGCGCCTCAGCCTTGGCGAGCTGCTCGTCGACCTTGCGCAACGCAGCATCGACGAAAACAATGCCCAGCTCCTCGTCCGTCCCGCCTCGCCGCCCAAACCGCCGGAGCGTGAGGATCTCTCGCTCCAGCTCCGCCTTCTGCGCGAGTAACTCGTCGCGCATATAGTCCGGCGCGCCGAGCATGAACTTGGCGTAGGTAAAAGCGTCGGGTGTGAATTGCCACGGCGCGCGGAGGGGTGGGACGGCGTCGGAGGGCCAGGTTGCGGAGCGGGGGAGGGCGAGGGTCGTCATTTGCGGCCGGCGGATGAGGCGCATTTTGAGCTTTTCGCCGCGCGATGAAGCGGAGGATTGAGGGTTGGAAGTGGAGGCGTGTGGGTGTGCGTCGAGCTTCGAGAGCTCGAGAGCGCGGGCGAGGTCGTCGTCCATGTCAGCGAGAGGCTGAGTGAGGGAAGGAGGCGGAGGAGGGAGGCCGGAACTCGAGGTCGGGTCGAACCACTTGACCGACTTGAGGTCCTTGGCGTGTATGGAGCTGCGGAGAAAACGCTGATGAGCTCGCTTATTGCGCCTCGAGCAGGAGCGAGTGAAACTCACTCATGGCAGACAGGACAATTCCGCGACTTGGCGCCGTTGTCGGCCAAGGCAAGGTAGTGCAGGACGCAAGGGTAGCAGAAGACGTGTCCGCACTTGGTCTGTCGCGAACGCAAGGGAGTGAGCCCCGAGAACAGCAAAGGAGGGAGACAACCGAACGGACCATCCTCGCCGCGGTCGGTTCGCTCAAGCAGATCGGACACGCCGGTATCCCTCCGCCCGCGCTCGCTCCATCCGTCCCCTGGTCGAGCTTGGCGGTCGTGACAGACGAGAGCGCGGAAGCCGAAGTGGGGAGGATGACCTGGAGGATGTCGCTCCAGTCGAGGTGGATGTCGGGGTCCGCAAAGTGGGCCGTGTAGTCTGCGCGGTGAGTCCAAACGATGAGCGACAATCTCTGGAGCGCGAGTGAGCGCGGGAACGCACCGCGATCAGGCCGGACGATGAAGCGGAACTGGTGGACGAAGCGGGACCGGTCGAACGCGACGTAGTTCGGGTTGCGGCGGTTCGAGCGTCGTGGGAGGTGGGTCGGCGGCGGCGGAGCCCTCGGCGGGAGCGTGAAGCCCAAGAGCTGCGATGACCAAGGAGTGGCGGAGTGAGCGAGGAGCGTCGTACAGCGAACGTGGACAGGTAAGGCGTCGGACGTACGTGATTCAGGTCCTGCTGATCCCTCTGGCGACCGCCATTCCTCCTCGATGGCGTCGGAGCAGCCGCAACGGGCTTGATTGGCGAGGTCGCGTCAAGAGGCATCGTGAGGCGGCGACAACGGCGGGGCGGGCGCTCGGAAGGACGGCGAGCGTAGCAAGGATACAGGAGCAGTCGTAAGAGCGAGTCAGGAAGCTTGTCAGAGGTGGTGAGCCTCTGACGGCGGGCGAGCGCAAGAGGTCAAGAGGAGGTGTCCGAAGGCGTCGAGGTCAACTCGCTGGAGGAGTGCTCTGGGCGAGTAGACAACCAATTGGACTGCAGCGAAAGAGGTATACACGAGGCGCGGCGAACGAAGAGGAAGCGAGCGAGCGAGAGGGAATCTACGGGAGGTTCTTCTGCGAGATGGTGATCCGGTCGCCGAGGCTGAGCGCGATACCCTGCGTCTTGCTCCGGATGCGGACGTGGCCCTGCAACGTCCCGTCGGCGAGCTTCTCGATCGACAAGTTGGCCAACGCGTCCTCGCCGAACAGCGACCGCGCGTACAGGTTCGCCGAGAGGAAGCCGCAGTCGCCCTCGAGCGCCGCGTCGGGCGTGAGGCACGCCATGTTCGTCGACGACATGATGTGCTGGAGGTCTGCGAGTCGCGGAGGTGAAGCGCTCAGCCTTCCATTTCCGCGAACATGCGCAGGCTTTACGGCGAGGGGAGAAGTCGCGACTCACAGCTTCGCAAGTCGTCGATGCTCGTGTTGACGTTGACCTTGTTCTCCCACTCAAACTCGGTCCACATGCTCCGGAACTGCGTGCGCCATCAAGCGAGTCAGCCCGCTGGGAACGCCCACTCAGCTCAGTCTCGGGACGCACCTGCCCCTCGTTACAATACGCCGGCGTGATGTAGTCGAGGATGTCGATGTGGATGTCGTTGAGGACGACGCAGTGGCTGTCGGTCGTGTGCGCGCCGTCGTAGAAGATGTTGCCGAAGATGACGCCCGTCTCCGTCGACGAGACCTGCGGCGGCGAGAATGGGTTAGCAAGAACATCCTGGGGGAAGAGAGGGCTCGGCGCGCACTTTGATGGTCGCCTTGACGCTCTGGAAGCTCTGCGGGCCGAGTGTGTACGGCACTGGTCGCTCGAGGAGGCGGAGGTCTCCCAGCGTCGCAAACTCGCACGTCAAGTTTTGGAGCGTCTCGAGCGTCTGGTTGACGATGAGGACATCGAGGAGGATGTCGAAGCCCTGGACGTGAACGTAGGCTTCGGCGTAGACCGGGTCCGAGAAGCCCGTCAGCTGCACGACACGCTGCAGCTTCGAGACAAAGTCGTCCTTGGCCGCGTCCGTCGCGCCCGTCGCCTTGGTCAAGTCGGTCTCGTACTCGTCGGCGGCGTCCGCACCAGGCTGCTTCTTCGCGAGCTGGCGGAACTGGATCAAGTCGTCCGCCTGGACAGCCTGCGCCTTGTCCTCGCGCTTCTTCTTCTCCAGCGCCTTCTTCTCCTCGTGCTCGACCATCTTGGCGTACGCCGCCTGCGTGTCGCGGAGGAAGATCTCCTCGACAACGCGCGCGCGGTCTGACCCGGCGGAGGCATTGTCGAGCTCGGCGAGCGCCTGGAGGCACGACATGATGCGCTCTTGCGCGTCCTCGTCGATCGGCACCGACGCAAAGTGGGACTGGCCGACGCGGATGATCGAGGTCATGATGAGCATGCACTGCGAACGAGAGCGAGCGATAAATCAGTGAGCTGTTGCGAGACGCGAAGGAGGCGAAACGCACCTCGGCCCGCAACTCGTTGACAGCGCGTGCCTCGCCCGCACCGACAAGCTCCTTGAAGCGCATGACGAGCTTGGTGAGCGTCGCCGCGAGGACAGTCGCGGTGTAAAAGTCTCCGCCGAGGATGAGCGCGCGGAGGGGAGGCTTGGCGGCAGCTTTGACAGCCTCGAGCGAGGCGGCTGCGGTCGCCGAGGACGACGAGAAGACCGTCTCGGTGGCGTAGGTCCCGTCTGCGAGGACGCGGGTCGTGCTTGTCGCGGTAGGCTTCTGCACGAGCGCCGAGTCGCCGTTGACCTGGTCCGCCTCGGCTGCCGCGTCTTGTTCGGCCTGGTCGAGGAGGCGCTGCTCGGACGCGAGGATGGGCACCTCGCCGATGACCTTGCGGACCTGCTGCATCGCCTGACGGACCTCCTCGACGCTCCCGGCGTACTCTCCGACGATCCACATCGCGCCACGGAACACCTTGCCGCTCTTGATCTCGCCGAACGTGTCGAGCAACTTGGCGACGATCCCTTGCCGGAGGTCCGGGAATTTTTCGACGACCTCGCGGACGAAGGCGACGACGTCGACGGCCGAGGCGTTCGATGCGTCCCCGAGGAAGTCCATGAGTACGTGCACGACGGACGAGGCGACTTCCGAGTGACGAATCGCGCAGGTGTGGATCGTCTGGATCAACAACTGCCTGTACTCGGTCGCCTTGTCGAACGACGGGTCCGTCGTGCGCGCAAGCTCCTTCTTGAGAAACCCGACGACATCATCGACATTCCTGCCGTTGACCATGTCCATCGCGATCGCGAGCGCCTTCTTCCGGACGTCCATGTCCGGGCTCGCAAGCACGCGCAAGAGGTCCGTCACGAGGTCGTCGAGGACATGTTCGTGCTTCTGGTGCAGCGCCGCAACGCGCGAAAGGACAATCATCTTGACGTTGTTCGAGGGCTCGCTCAGGACGAGCTGGACGAGGCACGATGCAGCGGCTTTGACGGCTGCCGGGTTCTGCGTCAAGGTCGTGAGGGTCGCCGCTGCCTCGTACTTGACCGAGTGCGAGCCCGAATTGAGCAGCTCAAAGATACACTTGATGTAGCGCGCCTTGAGCGAACCTTCTGCTGCCGAGGGCGCCTTCTTGCGGATCAACTCGATCACAGAGAGCTGCATCATCTCGTCGAGGTTGGCGACCTGGTCGTAGATCGAGAGGAAGTACTCGACGGCGCGCGAGGGGGCGACCGCCTGGAGCATCGTGAACGCGTTCCGGATCGACGTCGTGTCCGATTCCTGCGGCAGTCTCTTGTCAGCCGTCGTTCGCGATGTGGCGAGCGAGCGCAACGCACCGCGGCCATGAATGTCTGGATCAACTCGGGCGCGTCCGGGATGAGGTACTCAAAGTTCTTGTAAATCTGGAAGATGGCCATGACCGCATTCTTGCGCACATAGCTGTGTCGGTGTTCCTATCGCCGCGCCGTTGTCAGCGGAGAGGATCGTCGAGGGGAAGAGAGCGCGACGAACCAGGCAGGCTCGGCAGGTGGGCACGAGCGGCTCGAGCAGTTCGGGCTCGCGGATCTTTTGGAGGAAGCGGAGGGTCGCGCCGCGGATGTATTCGTTCGGGTGTTGCTGCGTGCCGGCGAGCGAAGCGAGTTAGCTGGGAAGCGGGAGAAGGAGACGGGGGAGACGGGGGAGACGGACGAGGTCGTTTCGGATGGCGTTGCTGCGGGAGGGAGAGGTGCCACGCGTCAGTATCAGTCTCGCTGCTGTTCGCATCGATGTGCATGGCATAAGGTCGCACACCGAGCAACAACCGAAGGAGAGGCGGACCGAAAACTCACCAAACCAAGATCATCTCCTGCTTCAACTTGCCATTCTCATCCAACTTGGGGCAGATCTCCCAGTAGAAGCTGCACACAACCTGTGAGTACGTGCTAGAGAGGATGGGAAAGGGAAAGGGACGCACTGGAGGAGTTTCTTGATTTGCTTGGATTTGGAGGGGAGGACGAATTGAATTATGGGCATCAGGAGGGCGGGCTGCGTGTGCGGTAGAAGAAAACGTTAGTACGCTGCTTGTGAGAGAAGGGAGGGAACATGTCTGCGGAATGGGCAGGCGGGATGCGTGAGAACCCGCCAGTGGGGCACGAAAGCTGCGCGGCGTCTGCTCCCATCTCCCACAAGGAGCCCGCCCGTTCCGTTCGGTGGCGATGCCGACAACCCAGGAGCTATCGCGCGACAGGCTCAGCAGAATCCGGTTCGTCCTCCTCCACCACCTGAATCCGCTGTCCATCCCGATACGTCCGCGTTCCCAAATGGCGTCGCTCGGGAGGAAGCGAGACTTCTCGCCCATCAATTGCGCCGTATGCGAGCCAACGCCCGCTTCTGTAACTTGTCCCACCCCACTCTGCCTGTGTCCCGACCTCGGAAGCCTCGCCCTCTCAAGCTGGCCCCCAGACCTCCAGCGCGCGTCCAGCCGAGCCCTCAAACCATGGAGAGGACCGCACTGACCTGCGGCTGTCCATTGAGTGTCGCGACAATGATCCTCCTCAGCGTGTCGAGCTTGAGTTCGTCCGTGCCCTTCTCGAGCGCGGCGCGGAGGTCGGCCGTCTGCAGCGATGCAAGCGAGTCCGACGCGGGATCTTCGGCCACGAGGGTGAAGCACGGTGCGGAGGAGGAGGAGGTCGCCATGGTGTGGGTGGACACGCGATGTGAGGGGGTGTGTGGGCGAGTGAGAGGGTGTGCGGGGGTGAGAGTTGGACGAAGGGTGGTGTAGAGAACGCTGCGAGTCTGCTGAGCACGCGAACGAGTCGCCCTCGATGAGCGGGCGAGCTGGGCGAGGTGCAAGAGCGAGAGCGATGAGGAGGACGACGGTTGGCTCACTCCCTCGCACTCGCTCAGCTGGAGTGACAGCACCAGTGTGCTGAAAAGACTGACAGGACTGTCCACTGACTGCCACCGCTGCTCCCACGCTCGCTCCTCCCCTTCCAACCCGCCCCCTCCTCATCCCCACCCGACACTAAGGGTACAAGCTCCCTCGCCAGCCATGGCCATGCACGGCCCACCATCGCCTCCGTCATACCCGATGATCAACAACGACGGACCTCGCGCACAGCACTTTCGCGGGTTGACCCTCGGTGCGTCCTCGTTCTCCTCCTCGCGAAGTGGGGGCAGCGAGTCGCTCTCCTCTCGCTGACTGAGCCTCAACGGGCTGCGCACAGGCCGACTGGACCAGTTCGAGTACTCCAACTACCCCAACATCACCTCGGTCCTCTTCCAGCACCGCACCGATGACCCTCAGCACGTCCAATTCGAGGTGTGGCACTCGCCTGGGAGGGAGAAGACGCCCTTCAAGGAGGCGATCAGGAAGAAGTTCGTCAAGGCCGAGAAGGGGATGATGCTCGGGCCGTCCTGGACCAAGTGCGTCCCGATATCTTCAAAATACTACCTTTCCTGTCGCTCGAGTCGCTGACTGCTCGTCTTGCCTCCTCGTGAAGCCACTGGTTCCGCGTTACCCTTAGCCCTCCCTCTTCCTGGCTCACCTCCTCGCACCCTCCCGAGCGCATCCAACTCGAATTCGACCCCTCATGCGAAGCCATGATCTTTGATACCGAGGGCTGTCCGTTGCAGGGCATCACGGGCGGCTTTGGGATCGATAGGAGGGTCGAGTGGTTGGTCCCGAGGGAGCAGTGGAAGACTGGGTTGAAGAGTGAGTCGCCCCTTTCTCCTTCTCCCGTGTTTCGCCTTTCTGTGGAGGAACTGGGCTGATGACGATTATCGGGCGCGACAGTCTACATCGAAGTCTCGAACAACGCCATGTTTGGCAACGGATCGACCGAGACCAACGCTCCGCCTGACATGAACCGGTACTACCGCGTGCGTCTCCGTCGATCTTCCTTTTATTCGACTTCCTTCGCCGAGCGCGAACGATACTGATGGAAAGAGGGGATTGCGATGCAGCTGAACAGCGCGGATCTTGTTGTCCCAAGGATGGAGGCGTGGCGTCTGCTCTGGGACTTCCGGTGCGTCCGCCCAGCCCTCCTCATTCTCTTGACCTTCGCAGTCGCATGCTGGAGGTAGGCTAACGTGGAGAATGCGCACAGCGTCATCAAGGACCTCGCGCGCTCTTTGCCTGACCGGTCGCCGCTGGGTGCGAAGTGCCTCGAAGTTGGGAACGGTGCGTCGTCTCCTCCTGTTCCTCCCTTTCTTTTCTCTTCCGCTCAAAGCTAATGATGTGAAGCGTGCGTGCAGCAATCATGAACACCTTCAACCCCTCAGACCTCGCCACCCTCTCCACCTGCCGCGCGCTCGCGGCGGACCTCTTCGGCGGCGAGGAGTGGACGCGCGAAGGAGGAGAGGCGAAGGTTTACGACAAGGGCAGGGAGAGCGTGACGAGTTGGGCGATTGGGAATTGTCATGTGCGTTGCGATGCGGAGGTCCAGCTTCGCGCCTCACCTCACTCGCACAGAACGAGACGCTGATAGATTGACTTGACACGCGGACGCACAGATCGACACCGCGTGGCTCGTGCGTTCTGTTCTTCGTCTCCTCACGCTTGGTCGAAGATTCGCTCTTGCGGGAGATTTGGCGGATTCTCAGCGAACGAATCTGCCGAACGAACTGACCCTCTGCTCTGCTCTTCGACGCGCTCGTGCTCACGTCGCAGTGGCCCTTCTCCGTTACGCGTCAAAAGACCGCTCGGTGCGTTTTCCTCCTCCCCCTCCTTCCGCGATCTAAACATTGACCCGAATCGTTGGCGCAGCTCCTGGTCGACCCAACTTGACCTCATCGCTCGCTACCCCGAACACCGCTTCGTTGCGTCGCAGGCTCAGCAGTTCAAGTGGCTCGAGCAGGACTATCCCTTGCTTTTCCAGAAGGTTAGGAAGGGCGTGCAGGAGGGGAAGTTCATCCCGATCGGTGCGTCGCGCTCCTCCCTTGCGATGAGGAAAGCCAAGAAGGTACTGATGAGCGAGCGGACAGGCGGCATGTGGGTCGAGTCGGACCAACTCCTCCCTTCGGGCGAATCCCTCGCGCGCCAATTCCTCTACGGCCAGCGCTACTTCCACTCCCGCTTCGGACAGTACTGCAAGACTTGGTGGTTGCCCGACTCGTTTGGGTACAATTCGGCCAGTCCGCAGATTGCGAGGTTGGCGGGGTTGGAGTTCTTCTTCACCCAGAAGTTGTCGTGGAGTCGTGCGTTGTTCTTTCTTGTCCTGCAGCGACTTCTTTCGTTCGTGCATGCGAAGGGGAGCTGATGCAGAGTTTTCGCGACCCGCGCAGAGTTCAACGAGTTCCCGAACACGAGCTTCCGCTGGCAGGGGCAGGACAAGACGCAGATGGTCGTCCACATGTGCCCGCAGAACACGGTGCGTGTCAATAACTCCTTCCGCTCTCGACCGTCCTTCGTCGTGGAACGGTTGCTGATCGCGGCCAAATCTCGCACAGTACACGGCCCAAGCCTCGGTCGACGATGTCCTCAACACCTGGCGCAACCACAAGTCCCTCCAGTCGCACCCTACCGGCCTCCTCACCTTTGGCAACGGCGACGGCGGCGGCGGACCCCTCGCCCCGATGCTCGAGAACCTCCGGCGCTGCCGGGCGGTTGCGAACAACGCCGAGATGGGCGGAGGCGAAATCCCAAAGGTGCATATGGGCGAGGGGGTAGATGAGTTTTATGAGGACCTCGTGGAGAGGACGAAGGAAGCGGAGAAGCTGCCGGTTTGGGTTGGAGAGTTGTACCTCGAGTTGCATCGGTACGTTCACCATGCAATCGCCTCGACAGTGACATCGAGCTGACGCTGTTGAACCCACAGCGGGACGGCCACCTCGCACGGCTCAATCAAGCGCCACAACCGCAAGACCGAAGTTCTTCTCCACGACCTCGAGTTCGCCGCAACCCTTGCGACCGTCTTCAACGCCCAGACGAAGAGCGGCAAGACGTATGCGTACCCGAAGGACGAGATCGACGCGTTGTGGGAGGACATGTTGCTTTGCCAGTTCCACGACGTCCTGCCGGGGAGTGCGATCGGCATGGTCTACGAGGATGCCGAGAAGGTGCGTCGGCGCTTCTCCGCTACAGGTTGACTCTGCCGTGAGCTGACACCTTGGCAATTGGCAGATCTACGCCAACGTGACCGAGAAGGGCTCGACTCTCCTCGACGCCGCCCTCTCCGCCCTCCTCCCCGGGTCAGTCTCGCTCGCCTCGTACCCCTCCTCGTCCTTCGGCTTCGACTCGTCCCTCGCCGCGATTGACACTCTCGCCCTCGGCACCCGCCGCGAACTCGTCAAAGTCCCGCTTGCCGCCGCTCGCGCGCTCGACGATGCAGCTGTCCAGCGCAGCGCGGACGGTGAGGCATACATCTTGTTCGAGTCGACCAAGGAGGGAGAGACGTTGATTGAGAGACCGGTCGGGATGGAGGAGGTCATGCGGCGTGCGAACGAGCTGACTTCGCGAGGTGTGTCCGCTTCTTCTCGCCACCTCAGATCTATTCTCTAACGGACGGAGATCCTGCAGCCCGCTCTGTCGGTGACGACTTTGTTCTCTCGACTCCCAAGCTCCAGGTCACCGTTACGAAGGACGGTCGCATCTCGAGCATCTTCGATAAGGAGCTCGAACGCGAGCTCATTCTGGACGGCAAGACGGCCGGCTTCGTCATCTTCCAAGACCACCCGCTCAACTGGGATGCTTGGTACGTCTGACCGCGCCAACGATCCTGCTCGTCTTGCCGGAAGCTGACCCGGCACGATTCCGCAGGGATGTCGGTACGCCAGCTCGCACAACATGCGTTCTCGCCTGGGCCACGGACTGACCTTGTCGCTCGCAGACGCCTTTCACCTCGAGACGAAGAAGGAGGTCGACGCCTCGTCCGTCAAAGTCATCGAGGACGGTCCGCTACGCAGCTCGCTCCTTGCGACCTACCACTACGGCAAGAGCGTCATCAAGGTGCGTTCGAAGCGTCCCGTTCGCTGTGTTGACGACTTGTGCTGACGAAGTCTTCGCGCAGGCCACCATCTCGCTCGACGCTGCGGCTCCCTCGACTAAAGCCGACGCGCTCAGTCTCGTCCGCTTCGACGTCCAGGTCGACTGGCATCAGCGCCACGAGTGCGTCTTCCTGCGCCCTGCTCCTGACAGAGGGCTCACGTTCACCGCTTGCAGGTTTCTCAAATGGGAGCTCCCGCTCGCCATCACGCCGACTGGCGATGTTGCGTGCGTTCTCTCGCTCCTTCGCATGCCACTCCTGCTTGCGCTGACATTCGCGCGCTAATCCTCCCTCGTCAACAGCACCTTCGAGAACCAATTCGGCCTGTGCCAGCGCCCAACGCACCGCAATACGACCTGGCAGCGTGCGCAGTTCGAAGTCTGCGGGCACCGCTACGCCGACCTGTCCGAGTTCGGCTACGGCGTCGCGCTCGTCAACGACTGCAAGTACGGCCACGCATGCGAGAACAGCACTCTGCGCCTGTCACTCCTCCGTGCAGCGACGATTCCGGACGCCGAGCAGGACCAAGGCCAGCACCGCTTCTCGTTCGCTGTGTACCCGCACCGGGGAGCGTTCGCCGAATCGGACGTACCGGACGTCGCGCGCGCGTTCAACTACCCACTTCACATCCGTCGCTTGCCCGGCAAGTCGAGCAAGAGCCCGAAGGAAGGTCCGTTCTTCTTCACAGGCGCGCGCAATGTCATCCTCGATACGATCAAGCGCGGCGAGGACGACCACTTTGGTGCGAAGAGGAAGGGCGAGAACGAGACGGTCGTCTTGCGCATGTATGAGGCGTATGGCGGTGCGGGCAAGGTCAAGCTCGAGGCGAAGCTGCCCGAGGGAAGGAAGGTCGTCAAGGCCGAGATTGTCGACGTGCGTGCGCTTTCGTCCTCAACCGTTCCTTCTCCATTGACCTGGACTGCCGACACAGCTCCTTGAACGCCCCATTGACTCGCTCAACGTCCTCGCAAGCGACTCGTCCCCCTCCTCGCACTCGATCGACATCCCTCGCCTCCGCGCCTTCCAGATCCTCACCGTCCGTCTCACCCTCGCCTGAGCCGTCGGCGCAATCAACTCTCGCTGTTCCTATGTCCCGAGTCTCGTCCAGATTAACTCTGTGCCCCGTTGTCCTCTCTCTTCCGTCTACCTGAAATGCCACCGACTCTCGTTTGCTTCGTACAAAGATGCATGTGTACTGCTCGTGCATTGCGTCTGGGTCGATACAACGTCGTTTCTCCCATGCTCCCGCCCGTCCCGTCTAGATCACTTCAGTCCGTCTAGCACTTCCTGCGTGAGCCAGTCAATGCAGCTACCGCTTCTCCGACCCGTTCATGCCGTTCGCCGTTGCGGCGGAAGGAGAAGGGCGTGTCTGGTCGAGGACTTTCGAGAGGGAGGTTTCCCTGCGGGTCAAAGCGAGCACCGGTTCAGCACTCGACTCGCGATCCAGCGAACCTGGCACAGCAGCAAGTCACCAAGGCCGAAAGCGACCCGAGTACCTCGCGACACCACGCGGATCACACGAGTAAAGATGAATCCCGACTCACCGACCTGCCCTCTCCGCACTCTCATCCACTAACTCCCAAGCCGGTCTCCAACCACCTAGAGGCTGACCCGCCGTCTTCGCCGTCGAGCCTGTGGGAGAGGAGGGTCGGGAGATCGGACCGGATGTGGTGGCGCGGAGGAGCGGGTTGGGGAAGGTGTTGTGTGTTGAGCCGAGGGAGGTGTAGCTGCGCCCAGTCTTCGCGTCAGCAGAGAAGGCAGAGAGCGAAGGAGGAGAGCGAAGGATGAGAGAGGAGGAGAGAAGGAGAGAGGACCCACCCGTAGTCGTACAACTCGCACCACTCGAGTCCTCTCCGCTTTCCCTCGCCGCCGTCACCGAGGGTCAACGTCTCGGCCCTCAAGAACGCCCAAACGTCTCCATAGCTCCAATCCAGAATCGGGTGGACGCGCATGAAATCCGGCCATCCCGCGTCCGTCGGACTGAACGGTCGGAGGTGTTCCCCATGCGGGTCGTTCCGGCGCGTCCCAACAAGGACCGCTTTGATTTCCCCTCTTCGTCCTCCCGAGCCGTTCGAGAGCGCGAGTGAAGATTTCCGCCGATCGACGTAGACTTGGAGAGCTTCCCGCATCCCACCTTCGACGGCTTCGAGTTCGAGCGCGTACCACCGCGCGCAGAGGGAGACGAAGGCTTCGACTTGAGGGAAGGGGGAGGGGCAGCGGACGTAGATGGTTGGAATGGGAGGTAGCGACGAGGAGGATGTCGAGGGAGAGGAGGCGGAGGAGGGGGAGTCGATGAGGGCGGGGTTATGACGGCGAAGGATGGCGGCGGCAAGGAGGTGGACGAGGACGGTGCCTGCGAGGGTGAACACCGTCAGTCACGGTAACTCGCGGGCGAAGCGGATGGAATCGAAGCGAGAGTGGGGGGATTCGAGAGGCTGTACTGACAGTCTTTGCCGCCGTTGAAGCTCAGGGCTATTTGTTCGAGTCTGCGCGTGTTGTGTCGAGGGTTAGCGAGTCTAGAAAGGGCCAGGCGAGGTTGCGGCGAGTTGCCGAGGGAGGAGTTCGGCGGAACAGGACGCACCCGTACTCGTCCAGCGCGCGTTCGACGATATCCAGTGCCTCGCGGACCTTTGTACCGAGTCTCGAGTCCTCCCTGGCGAGTGCGTACACTCTCTGCGCGTCTGCAGCGGTGAACTGGCGGTTGTCGTCGGCGTCGGCGGGGGAAGCGACCGGGCGGAGCGAGTGCGCCATCGCGGCGGCGTGAGGACGGCGGGGAAGGACGAGCACGGTCTGACAGTCACAGCGAGCGAGTCTGAGCCACGTCCGAGCCACACGAGAGCGAAACAGCGCGAGAGAACGACGCGACGGTTGCCAACCCACACCTCGTCCTCGCACGCTTCATCTCGTCGACGGACAACTCGCTCAGGAGACCAAGGACGCGCTCAGATGTGAGTTCAAGTACTTTCTGGGGGCACTGGTGACCAGCTCTAGCCCCCTCGCCTTGTCCCCGTTCATCCTCGTCCCGCATCGAGCTCCCTCGAACCGCTCGCGACAACAGGTGCTGGCGGGGCATGGTGAAAGCCCGAGACGAGTAGAGGACAATTAGAGAACGCTGCTGACATGACTCGTGGCTCCGCAGACCAGCAGCGCCTTTCCTTCGAGCCACCTCGACTCCCTCCTTCTCCCCATCTCCCTTCTCGACCAACTCTCCCACCCTCGAACCGGATTGTCGCGATGCAGGGGTTGCCTCAGAACGCGCAGTATGCGGTGGATGAGGTGCGTACGACTGATGAACCCTGTGATCTCGCTCTAGCTGACCAACCGTTGTTCTCCCTCGACTCCGACTCCGACTACCTCCTCGGTTCTCCTCGCCCGTACGATACATTCTGCGTCCCACGATTGATTTCGACGCCCACAGTACGGCCGCCCGTTCGTCATCATCCGCGACCAGGGCAAGCGAACCCGCCTTCACGGCCTCGAAGCGCTCAAGTCGCACATCCGCGCCGCCCGGACAGTCTCCAACATCGTCAAGACCAGCTTGGGTCCCCGGGGTGCGCCCAGCTGTCCCCTGGCGCGAGAAAGTGGGCTGACGAGGGGTGCACGCATGGACAGGTCTCGACAAGATCATGATCTCCCCTGACGGCGATATCACGGTCACGAACGACGGCGCGACGATCATGGGGCAGATGCAGGTGCGTTTAAGTTCCGACATTGCGCTTTGCGAAAGTTGGCTGACAAGCGGACCTTCTACTACTGGCTCGGATCCCAATCTGCAGGTCGAGCACGAGATTGCCAAACTCCTCGTCGAGCTCTCCAAGTCCCAGGACGACGAGATCGGCGACGGCACCACGGGCGTCGTCGTCCTCGCCGGCGCCTTGCTCGAGAACGCCTCGGCCCTCCTCGACCGCGGCATCCACCCCATCAAGATTGCCGATGGGTACGACCGCGCGTGCGCGGTTGCGGTCGCAGAGCTGGATCGGATTGGAGACGTCATCCCGTATTCGAGGGAGGAGACGGGCGAGTTGTTGAAGGTTGCGCAGACGAGCATGGGCAGCAAGATGTGCGTGCCGCGATTCTGCGTCTGGCTCGCTCAGTCGTGCTGACGTAGTCCCTCCCGCAGTGTCTCCAAGGCCCACGACCTCTTTGCGAAGATTGCTGTCGACGCCGTCCTCTCGGTCGCCGACCTCGACCGGAAAGACGTTCCCTTCGACCTCATCAAGGTCTCCGGCAAAGTCGGCGGCTCGCTCGAAGACACGACTCTCATCCGCGGCGTCCTCCTCGATAAGGACATGTCGCACCCTCAGATGCCCCGCTCCATCACCGACGCCAAACTCGCCATCCTCACCTGCCCATTCGAGCCCCCTCGGCCCAAGACCAAGCACAAGCTCGACATCACCTCGGTCGAAGAGTTCAAGAAGCTTCAGGAGTACGAGATGGAAAAGTTCCAGACGATGATTAGGCAGGTCAAGGACACTGGCGCGAACCTCGTCATTTGCCAGTGGGGCTTTGACGACGAGGCGAACCACCTCCTCATGCAGAACGACCTCCCCGCCGTGCGGTGGGTCGGCGGGCCGGAGATCGAGGTGCGTGCGGACGTCTGGCCTAATGAGGAGTCTGGCTGACCCGGACCGCGGTGCAGCTCATCGCCATCGCGACCAACGGCCGCATCGTCCCGCGCTTTGAGGACCTCTCCGCCGCCAAGCTCGGCCGCGCCGGCGTCGTCCGCGAGGTCTCGTTCGGCACGACGCGGGACAAGATGCTCGTTATCGAAGACTGTGCCAACTCGAAGGCCGTCACGGTCTTTGTCCGCGGGTCGAACAAGATGGTAACGTCGTCCTTCTTTGCTGGTTCATTGGCCGTGCTGATCGGTGTGACCGCGCGCAGATCGTCGACGAGGCCAAGCGAGCGCTCCACGACGCCCTCTGCGTCGTCCGCAACCTCGTCCGCGACAACCGCGTCGTCTACGGCGGAGGCGCAGCCGAGATTGCGTGCTCCATCTCCGTCGCGAACGAGGCCGACAAGGTCGCTTCGATCGAGCAGTATGCGATGCGCGCGTTCGCGACCGCCCTCGATGCGGTCCCGCTTGCGCTCGCGGAGAACTCGGGATTGGCGCCGATTGAGACGCTGGCTGAGGTCAAGAGTAGGCAGGTCACCGAGGGCAACTCGAGGTTGGGCGTCGACTGCTTGGGCAAGGGTAACAACGGTGCGTTCGGAACTCTGGCTACCCATTGGCCCCCGATTTGCTGACGGTGTAGGATGTTTCCGCCGTCTCTTTCCTCCCTCTCTTCGTTCTTCCGCGACTCGACTTCAACTGCCTCTCGATTCTGCGGCTCGCCTCTCCCGCCGACTTCGCGCCTTCGCCTCGCCTCGTCTCGACTCTTCACCTCGACCTCGACTTCGGCTCGTCCTAAACTTCGCCTTCACCTCAACACTCGACCTCCGCCGCCGCCCCTTTCGACGTTTTCCCGCCTCGGCGCTCGCAGACATGAGGGCACAGTTCGTGGTGGACCCTCTCAAATCAAAACAATCCCAGTTGCTCCTCGCAACACAGCTCGCGCGCCTGTGCTTGCGCATTGACGATTGTATAGTTCAAGGCCAGGCGGACGAGTACTGAGTGAATCGAGTCGGGGAAACCGGCGGACGAGGAGGAGTAGGCGCGCTCGCAATCGTACACTTCGCATTTCGGCTGTACCTCGTCGGGTTTGAGGGCGAGGACCATTTGCTTCGTCGTTCAGACTGAGTCGTCGTTACAGGCTGGAGAACGTCGTCAACGAAAGTCGTAAGAGCTACACGAAACGAGGATACAAGACCGCAAACGAAGGACGTCAACATGCACAGCGAAACGAAAGGAACCCTCGCCTTTTCCCTGAGGCCTACTCCCTCGACCCCATGCGCACTTTGCCCTCGACGCCGGTCTGTCCAGCAGAGCGCGTGCGACGGTACGTGCGCGAGGCGGGGTACAGCGCGCGGAAGGCGATGTACAGCGCCGAGAGGAGGAGCGGGACCGTGTTCGGTGGGAGGGAGTCGAGACCGAGTCTGGTAGTCGTCGAGGGCGGAGAAGGGAGCGTGGCGGGCTGGGCGTCGTAGTCGAGCGAGTCGCGGAGGAAGAGCGGGTCATCGGCGGTCGGGAGCGCCAGAACGTCATGCTCCAGTCCCGCGGCCTCACCTCCTACAGTCGCACCCTCCAATCTCGCCCAATCCACCGTACCATCAGCCCTCACCACCCCCTCATCCCACCGCTGCCCGTCGTACCCCTCAGCTTCGACTTCCCATCCCCTCCATCCCTCGCGCTCCGCTTGCCTCCGCCCAACCCGACGAGCTTGAACTTCCTCCGCTGCGTACTCTGTCCGAGGGCGGCGCTCCCGAGTCCCGTCGTCGCCGGCGGTCTCGGTTTCCGCTCCGCCTCGACCAGAGTTGGAGGCTGCGATTGCGCAACGCGCGAGGCGGGCTTCCCTCCGCCTTACGGACGGAGGGGTGAGGCACTGCTCTGGCGGGAGCGTCGCCGAGGAGGAGGAGGAAGCGGGCGGGGCGGGAGAAGTGTCGGAGTGCGAGGCGGACATGGACGGCGGCTTCCCGAGTCGAGGAGGGATCGAGGTCGTTGTCGTGTGTCGGTGTCGAGGAGGAATGGGACGAACGAGGTGCGAGGTCGGAGCCGGTCGCGGACCAGTACCAAGGCGGCGCAATCGGCAGAGTCCAGAGGAGCAGGACGAGGGCAGGGGAGGTATCGGGAACTCGGGGCGCGCTCGGTATCTTGGTGAGAGAGGGCAAGCGTCGACTTTCGATGTAGATCTGCAAGAGCGGACGATCAGAGTGGGCGAGGTCAGCGGTCCGTCTTGCGTGCGGATCTGGATAGAGCGGAGGACACACACCCTCGAGGAGGAATCGCGGTGGGCAAGCCGGGCTTGGCTTGTTCGAGACAGTGCGAGGGAGACAAGGCCAGGGTCCAAAAGGAAGCGCAAATGACAAGCTTCTGCGAATCTGGGAGGAGGAAGGGAGATCGAAGAGCGGCGGGCAGTCTCTGCTCCTTCGTCCGTGTTGGAACGGCAGCCGGTGCCTGTGCGGTACTTTGCGCCACCGCGTGCGTGCGTGCGAGTGAGGAAGAGAGCGAGAAGAGAGCGCCATCGTCGTCGTCGTCGCCAAGGATAGGAGGCGGGTCGCTTTGCCAGCCACCTCCGTTCGCCGCCTCTGCCGCTGGTTCAGGCGCAATCACCAGCCTTGATGGAAAGCACGCACGATCGAATTAGCGATAGGGAGCTGCTCCCGAGGATGGAGCCGCTGCTGGCGTCTTGACCGAGCTCCTGGTCGCTCGAGGAAGCGGAGCGAGGTGTTCTGCAGCCCAATCCTCTCCGCTGTATCTTCCTCGCGAGTACCAGAATCACTCGAGTATGCAAGCGAGGCTCGCACGGTGGGAATGGGAGAGAGAGATGCGGGTGCGATCTGGGCGCGTGTCGCGGTGTGAGCAGTCCGTTCGGTGCGTCATCGTGTTTGAGACTGGCAGGGGTCTGTGTCAGGCACAGCACGAGGAAGCAAGAAGCTCTGCAGAACGGAATCGTCGCCCGACGAGCGTGCGCCGGTTGACGAGCGACAGCGCACTCGACGACGAGCGAACGACGCCAGGCCCATCATACACGCAGGCCTCGACGTTCGCGCCCGTCCAGCACGCGACAGCCAACACCGTTCGTCCCCAGACCGCTCGACGATCCCTCGCTCCGCCTTTCCCTTCCGCCGCCGCCTTCGCCAGACTCGCCTGCGACGCCATGCCCATCAAGAGGACGCCAGAAGAGGCTGCGAGGCCTCCGTTGGCTCGAGGGAGGTGAGCGCGCACGCCGTCGCTCTCTCGCGCGCCGTTGACATTCTCTTGCCATCGAAACACAGCGCCTGCCATCGCTGCTTCACCCGCAAGGTGCGCTGCAGCGGGCAGCCCGACCCTGCGACTGGAGTCTTTGCCTGCACGTCGTGCCTGCGCACAGGTGCGCCCGCGCTGTCGCCGTTTGTGTGAACCTCCACCTCGCTCACCTTTCCCTCGCCAACAGCCCGCTTCAAAGGCCACGACCTCGCGCAGGCCCACTGCGCGTTCAACGGCGAGGGACTGTGCAGCGAGGAGGGCGGACCCACCCTCAACGGCGAGGTGTACCCGAATGTCGGGCCCGGTGCGTTCCCGCTCTGCCCGCCCCTTGGACAGTTGCTGACCTCGCAAGTTCCGCGTTCGATTCGCTAGCCCCTCGCCGCAAGCTTACGTCTCGCTCGACGGGATCGTCCCGCTCGCTCGCGTCGACCTCGTCGTCTGGCTCGTCCGGGACAGACTCGCTCGCCGGGACGGGCGGCGCAGATGCAGGGTCCATCATCTCGCCCGCGTCGTCGACGACCTCGCTCAAGTCGACAATGGGCGGCGAGTTGTCGAACTCGCCCGACCAGTCGCTCCAGCTCCCCCCGCCCGTCTCGTTCCAGCTCCCGCCCGTCGCCGCTCCCGCTCACTACCAGACCGCACCCGCCTCGCTCGCCGGCGCGTTCCTCCCTACGAACTCGCACCTCGCTCCGCCCGTCGCACACCCGGCCGCGACATGGATGCCTCCCCCGCCCAACCTCGTCCCGCAAGCGACGTATCCTCAACCTCCCGCTTCCGTCTCGCCTTCCCAGTCGACTTTCCCCATGCACACGCACGCAGCGACTTGCCCACCCGCCCCTGCGACGGACTCGGCCAAGAACCTCCTTTCGCGCCGCCTGAACGCCCCGGCGATGAGCATCTCGCTCCCGCCCCATCCGAGCATGGTCGTCTCGCCCGCCGTCTCGCGCACCACCTCGCCTGCTCCGCTCGCTCACGCACCCATCTCGGAAGCGGGTGTGGGTGCGGGAAACGCGACGGCGAGCGCGCCGATGGTCCCGTCGCAAGGGTGGCCGTCGCAACAGCAGCGTGCGGGAATCGGTCCCCAAGGCGGCGTGTACCCCTCGCAGCAGCAGCAGAGTCACGAGCTCGCAGGAGCGATGCAGTCGGTCCTGACGCCCTCGACACTCGCGAAACTCCCGACCTCGTCGTACGACTTTTCGCTCGCTCCAGACGGGTGCTTCCCGCCGTACCTCTCGGGCGCGCCGGCGACACCTTCGCTTGGGACGGGAGTCGGAGCGAGCGGACACGGAGGACCGATGTCGTCTAGCTCGACGTACGGTCAAGCGGGAGGAGGAGCGACTTCGGGTCTCCCGCCTACGCCGTTCCGCTCGCTCTCCGTCAGCGAGATGTACCCCTCTTCCTCGACCGGAGGCGGCGACTCGCACTTCCAGGCGACGCAGCAACACCATTCCGGACTGGGCGAACAGTGGACCGGCTCGTTCCACCTCCCCAGCCCCGGGTTGACGTTCTCCAGCAGCACGCCGAGCTGGTTCGTCAACGGCGGAGGGTCGCAGTACTTCCAGCAGCAGTTTGCGTGACGGCGTCTCCGACTTTGCCCCTTCGACTTTCCCCTCCTCTTTCCCCATAAACTCGCTTCGCTTCGCCTTTCGTCCCGACTCGCGACTCTCGACAACCGATACATAGATGTGCCTTTCACAACTCTGTCGCCTCGCCTCGCCTCGCACGTGTACATAGCGGTCACTCGTTATGTTGTAGCCCCGTTCTTTCTGGGCGGGCGCATCAATCCTGAACTCGTACAACTACCGCTCGCTCTCCTCGATGCAAACTTGTCGCCTCTCTTGCACTCGCGCCCATCGAGATTCGGAGAATCGTACCGCCGTTCGTCGAGGGAGGCGAGCGTATCGCTGCTGTTTCTATCTCCGGAGGAACGTCGACTCGCAGGGTCCCGTTTCTTTGCGAAGTGATGCTCCGCCGCCCGATCTCTATCATGATTGACGACAACCTCGTCTCAGTCATCCTTCGTGACGAAGGGCTTTCGAGCGTGAAAGGGTGAGGAAGGGAAGGAAGCTGCGGATGGCCGGATGCCGTCCGCCCGTCGAGCCGTAGAGTGCGAAGTCCGAGCGAGTGTCTCTCCGCTCGCGACACGATCTCGCTTACATACGACAAGCGGGATGAGTAATCGAGTCGCGGCGGAAGGGAGGGAAGGCAAAACCTCCGCAGGTTGCTTTGCGAAGCAGCGGTGGAAGGGTAAGGGATGTGTTGCCAAGTCTGGCCGGCTACTACTCGTGAGAGGTCTATCGAGAATGGGTATAGCGAGGGAGGAGGATCTAGACAAGGGGAAGGGAGCGGGGGGAAAAGAGACAACATGTGAGGAGTATGCACAGAGGGAAACGCGAAGGGTGTATGTACAGGTGAGGACGAAGCACGTATCAGGACCACTGGTACGCCGGCGTCGAGCCGAAGAGAGGGAGGGCGAGCGTCTTGTCGCCGTCGTGCGCGGTCGGGAGGAACGGGTTCGAGTGGTCGACGAAGAACGCCGTCGAGGGGAGGAGCGGCGCAGCGGGGTGCGACTGGGCGTCGTATGTTAGTTGTGGGGGCGCGGAGAAGAGCGGCAGAGTTTTGTAGTCGTTGAAAGGCGCTGGCTGAGGAGGGTACGAGGGGGCGTTCGAGAGCGCGAGCGCAAAGTCGAGGTCGTCGTAGAGCGAGAAGGGCGAGCTCGACACCGACGAGTACGTCGAGGACGCATCTTCTCCCGAGTGGAAGGACGAGAGCGAGGCGGAAGAGACGGGAGAGTGAGGATCGGGGAGAGGAGCGGCGTAAGATTCGGGCGAAGTCGCGATGACGAAGGGGTACGCCGCGTCGAGCTGTTGCAGTAGTGTCGCTGCGTCGATCTCGGGTGCCTGCTTTGACGGGAGAGACGCGGCGCCGAACGAGGGCGAGGTCAAACCGAGGAAGGCCGGCAGCGTCGACGAGAACGGCGCGACGGGGATGGGCGCGGGCAGGTTGAAGCGTTGTGGTCGTTGCTCGAATGTGGGTGCGGCGTCGAGGACGGGAGAAGGGAAAGAGGAGGAGGAAGAGGAGGCGGGGGTGGAGGCGGAGGCGAAGGAGGCGGAAGAGGACGACGCCGGCGACGGCAGGAAGAACTGCTGGGGGATGGCGAGCGGTGGTACAGGTTCCTGCAATGCTGGCAGAGGGTTTGATGCGTCTGCGAGGCGAGGAAACGACGAGGTCAGCCTCCATGACCCCGCGCAAAGTCGCGAAACATGGACCCACACTCGATCCACTTCTCGCTGCGTCCGGGCGTCGCGGATGCAGCGGCCTCGGCTGAAGGCGACGCAACGACGACGTCGACGTCGCGAGCTGGCCGCCCCGTCGAGCGCGAACGCTTCGGAGTCTCCTTCTCCTTGTCCTTTCCCGCTCCGCACCGCCGTCCGACGGTGTAGCTGCAGACGACGAGCTCAGGGTCTTCTCCCCTGAAGCGTGCTGAGCGACGACATGCGTCGCAGGCGGGCTTGGCGGCGTTGCACCTGACTTTGCGAGCCTGCGAGAGCGGGCTGACGATGAGCTGCTGACGAACGCGAGGAAGCGAGGGCGGACAATCCACGGACGCACCTTGCACGTCGAGCACGCTGCGCCCTTCTGGAGGATGTGTTTGGACGTCGGTGTCGCGGTCATTCTTGCGTCCAGGGCGTGCGCAAGGAGTGGTGGAGGAGGACGAGAGGGAAGGGAAGCAGCTCGCGGGATTTCTTCGACGAAGTCGCGAGGGCCGAGCAAACCTCCGCGCGCCAGGCCGTGGCCCGACGAGCGAAACGCGCATGCCTCGAAATGGAAAGAGTGTCAGCGATTACGCGATTTGGCTGTGTTGATCTCCGCGCATCCAGTCAGCGCGGCGGAACGAGATCATGCCGCCTTTCCGCCGAGGAGATCGCGCGGACCAGACGAGGACGTCGCTCGGGAAATCTGCCCCGCTTGAAAGAGGTGTCGCGCGCGCGAGTTCCACGACTCCTCTGTGCGACGCTGGCCCTGCGAGCGCACTTAGCGCACGCGCTCGGGCGAGAGGACGTGGAGTTGCGCCAGTGGAGGCGGGCGGATCCGCCGCTTTGTCAGGCGAGTCCGTCGCGCGCAGCTTCATCTCCACGCCTCCGTGGCCGCGTCTGATGTCACCACTCGAGCGAGGAGCGTCGTGGCTGGGCCGGCACCCGTCCTTCGCAGGCGGAAGCGAGCACGAGAGAAACGAGATTTCCTCGCGACCGACCGAGGCGGCTGCCGAGCATCTCAGAATGTGAAGGCATCGACTGCTCGTCGTGACGTTGCAGCAAAGCGACAGAGTTGTCGTGCGTCGAAGACCTGGGGACCGAAGAAGGAGCCGAGGGAGAACGCGAAAGTCCTCGGGCCGACAGCGAAAGCACACGACAAGCAGGACCGTCGTGCGTGCAAGGCGCGACGCTTCATAGCGCATCAAGGTGCGCTTGTATCCGGCATGGGCGAAGCTGGGTGAAGGAGCGAGTTCCTCGGAAGGGAGAAATCGCGTTGAGCGTGGCTGGGGGCGATTCGTTGACGGAGGGCGTGAGGGCGGAGTTGCACGTGGTGCAGCAGTACGCTGGTAAGTCGGATGTGTGCCGGCTGAGGGTGCTAAAGGGGGGAGTCGTCGACTTGAGCGTGGAGGAGGGGTTCGAAAGAGGGTAGGTCGCGTGGTGAGGCGGAGGTGTCGATCCGCCTGAGTCTGAACCGGCGATACTGCGTCGTGAGGATTTTGCGGGCGTGCTGTAAGTCGAATCGATCGGAGAAAGCACGTCCGAGTAGCTCATCTCCAAGTACGAGAGAGTGACGGGAAGAAGGCGAGTAGAGTCGGCGTTTCGACGCAGGCGGCGAGGCGAGTCATGCGCCAAATTGATGCGGGGGCAGTATGTCGTCTGCTGAGCGAGTCGAGTAGGGATCTCGCGGTCGGTGAAAGTTGGCGAAGGAAAGGGGACAGGCGAAGATGTCGGGAATGCCGGATCGAGAGAATCTACTCCGGGCGTGATCCGGAAGCGTTACTGGCTTAACGATCAGGATTACTTATCTGTCTGCCACCAACGAGTACCGAGATCAGCGGACGCGACGTTGAAAGGGGAAGAAGGACCGACGCACCTCAGCCTCGCCATTCCCGGCCTGCGCGGGCCGCACTCGCCGCACAGAGAGTGTACAGAGACACCTTGTCGTCTGTGCGCCGTTGTCAGGCGGCGCCGTGAGGTGTTGAGAGCAAGTCACCGAGGGCGAAAGGTGGGGAGACGGGCGAGCGACAGCAGCGACGGCTTGGGAGAAGACCGGGCGTCATCGTAAGCAGAGCATGCATCAGCTCGATAACGTCTAGCATCCGTCCGAGCGAGAGCGGTGAGCGTGCCAAGTCCAACCCTCCTCGCGAGTCGCTCCTCGTCCTCCTCGTCGACCCTCACTCCGCTCAGGAGGGCCCGCTGGGCTTGCGACTCCCTTGCTACCGCTTTTTTCGACGCTCTTTCACCTCGCCTGCCCGACCCGCGGCCGCGTACCGCCATCACTCGACCTCGAAGTTCCGGTGCGTCTTCCTCGTTCAACTCGGCTCGCACGCGGCGTAGGTCGGGGTTCGACATGCGGACGGTCAGTCAATAGGGTCTTCGGAGGGCTAGGCTGTGGCTTGACGAGGGTAAAGGCGGAAAACGGGCGCGGAAAGTTCAGCTGCTCCTCCTCGCCAGGACACCCACAAGCGGTGTGAGAGGAGCTGGAGGTCCGGCGCTCGGCGAATGTGTAGAGAGTACTGTACTGACGCGCTCGTCCGTCGTGGCAGCAGCGGTTACCGCTCAGCGACGACTTCCTCTGGTCCGTCCGTTCTCATTCACTCCTTCGTCACTTCCCGCTCTCGTTACTGGGTCTGTACGACCGCTAACACGCTCTACTCGCACGTACAGGCTCACAGGTGCCCTTCGAACGTGCACAGCTGGCTTGTCAGTGCGTCCAAGTCTCGCTGAACTTCGTTCCGCTCGGGACTTGTCGCTGACTCGCAGCTAGCTGCTGCGCTCCTTCCGGTTCCATCCGCTTCGCCAACACTCTCGCCCTTCTCACTGCCGCACGCCGCACATGCAACAGCTCGCCCGGCAGCATTTTTATCGCCTGGCAAGACCTTTCGCCCAAACCTCTTCGCCCGCCCTTTCTCTCGCTTTGTCCGCGCTTGAGCTTCGCGAGGCAGCTCTTCAGGCTCGCTGCCTCTGTGTTCTGCTACGACCGTCGCTAGACCCCGTCCTTTGTGGTCGAAAGCTCGTCCTACGGGTTCTTCTCTCGCGCTTCCGCTCTCGCTTGCACTTTCCACCCTTTCCAGCTGCTTCAGCCGCACGAGTCTTCGCTACGGGCGTCCTCTGGCTGTTCGCTGGGTATTGGGGCTCGCTGCGGCGAGAGGGCGCGGCCTCGGCGGCAAGTTCGCTCACGCCAGGTGCAGCGGACCTTCTCACCCTTCCTTCTGCTCTCAAACTGACTCTGTGCGGCTTCCCACAGATTCAGTTGCTCTCTCAAGGTCAAGGGGATGGAGAAGGTGCAGTTTGGGGCAGTGAGAAGGGCAGGAAGAGCAGGAGACTGACCACTCCCTCTCCTCCTTCTCCCCTCCAAAACAGGCTGACTCGCTTTCCAGACAGGCTCAACAAAGTCGTCAAGTGAACTTCAAGAGCAGGGGTGTCGCTCTCTCTCCACACTGTCAGTCCAGTCTCTCTCCCTCAGACTTGGCTAAGAAGCAGGGGAGGAGGGACTGGGCCAGCTCTCTCAGTTTCCAGGCTGCTGACTCAGTTCTTCCGCTTCCTGGTAGCGCAGGGAGTGCGCTGCCCGAGACAGTGTGTTTGAGGGCGAGTTGGGCAGGGTGTTCCGGACTTGGTCTCGCTTTTCAGGCTCAAGAGGAGGGCAGCGTAGGTACAGCTCGCTTAGCTGGGGCCGGGCTGCACTGAGATGTTGAGAACGGTCTCAAAAAGTGCTGCGGAGGAGGTAGAAGAGCAGGAGAAGTCAGGTGGAGGAGAAGCCTGACTCGAGCAGCTTGCTTTCCCTCAACTTGCTCAAAGGCGCTCCCTCAACTCTCCCTTGCACTGACTTGCTTTCTGTGCACTCTCTTAGGGTTAGGGTTAGGGTTAGGGT